>NC_134356.1:10305672-10308172 GCF_048569485.1 Anomaloglossus baeobatrachus | reverse complement strand
TGGTGATACCCGCTCTCCATCAGGCGGCTCAGCTAAATCCACAGGAACATTTACAGGATGCTGCAGTTGCTATGGCGACGCCTGATGAGCAGCGACGGCGCAGCATTAACTCATGTGGTGGCGACACTTTACAACGGAGAACGGACGCCCCAAAAATCATTGAGGGATTAAAATTATTTGAGGTGTCCAATAAAAGTGCAGGTGCCACGACAGGGCACCGACCGATACACTGCGCCGCCGCCATGACAAGCGCCGTCCTACACAACGCCACCGCCACGACGAGCGCCGACCTATACACTGCGCCGCCACCATGACAAGCGCCGTCCTACACAACGCCACCGCCACGACGAGCGCCGACCTATACACTGTGCCATCGACACAGCGCCGAATCCACGACAGGCACCGACCGATACACTGCGCCGCCGCCGCCATGACAAGCGCCGTCCTACACAACGCCACCGCAACGACGAGCGCCGACCTATACACTGCGCCACCACCACGACGAGCGCCGACCTATACATTTTGCAGCCACCACGACAGGCACCGTCCTACACAGCGCCGAATCCACGGCAGGCACCGTCCTACACAGCCTGCTGTCCCGACAGGCATAGACCTATACAAAGCGCCACTGCCATGACAGGCGACGTCCTACACTGCACCGCCACGACAGGCGCCGTCCTACACAGCGCCGCCGCCACGGAAGGCACCGTCCTACACAGCGCCGCCGCCACGAAAGGCACCGTCCTACACAGCGCCGCCGCAACAGGTGCTGTCCTACACAGCTCCACCACGACAGGCGCCGTCCTACACAGCGCTGCCGCCACGTCAGGCACCGTCCTACACAGTGCCGCCGCCACGACAGGCACCATCCTACAAAGCGCCGCCGCCACGAAAGGCACCGTCCTACACAGCGCCACTGCAAAAGGCACCGTCCTACACAGCGCCGCCGCAAAAGGCACGCCCTACACAGCGCCGCCGCAAAAGGCACCGTCCTACACAGCGCCGCCACGAAAGGCACCGTCCTACACAGCGCCGCCACGAAAGGCACCGTCCTACACAGCTCCACCACGACAGGCGCCGTCCTACACAGCGCCGCCGCCACGTCAGGCGCCGTCCCTACATAGCGCTGCCGCCACGACAAGCACCATCCTACAAAGCGCCGCCGTCACGAAAGGCACCGTCCTACACAGCGCCACTGCGACAAGCACCTTCCTACACAGCGCCACCGCCAAGACAGGCGCCGCCCTACACAGCACCGCCACGTCAGGCACCGTCCTACACAGCGCCGCCGCAACGACAAGCGCCTTCCTACACAGCGCCACCGCGACAGGCACCGTTCTATACAACGTCGCTGACACGACAGGCACCATCCTACACAGCGAGGACATGTTTCTGTACACCGTCCGCTCTAGAATATTCCATCCGCTCAGGGACCGCAGCCTCGGACCCTCCATCATTATTTACAGACAAATTCTTCTGTAAGACGAGAAGTTTAAAAATAACGAAAGACGAGAGCGACGTCACCGACACACGAGCCGAGGACGCGGCATCACCGGCCGCCGCCGATCACCACGGAGACGAGGCAGGAGTCACATGGTCCCTCCCATCAGGCCCCATTCTCTGGCCCCCCGGGGCTCAGTGTCGCCCCCTTATGGAGTCGCTGTATAAAGCTGGGCGACCGCCACAGTAGAGAACAAGATGGCGTCTGCCGGGGCGGCGACCCTTTAAGGCCCACTGCTGGCGATCACAGCGGCTTCACAGGATCCATTCATCCTCAGCCACAAGGCCGGCTTGTTATGTAACCTCGGCACTGAAGGGGTTAAATTCTATTTTAAAATTCCCCCGTGTCATGGGAATCCAGCGCCAGCGGGAAAATAAGCCAACGGCTTCACCACATATTTCAGGGCCGAGGAGACCGAGATTCCATGAAAAAAAGGCCCGGCCTCCGCTGGTTACCGAGGAGGAGGCCGCGTCCAGAGAAGTGGCGAGTCCCCGCGTCCGCCATCAGCAACTCACCTCACGGCATCCTGAGGCAAATACATCCCGACACTGAGGTACCCACAGCAACCAATCACAGCGCAGCTTTCACTCTACCACAGAAGAATGTTAAATCAAAGCCGAGCTCTGATTGGTTGCTATGGGAGGACATGTATTGATATAAACCAATCACAGCACAGCTTTCACTTTACCACAGAAGAATATCAAAGCCGAGCTCTGATTGGTTGCTATGGGAGGACGTGTATTGATATCCAGCAATCACAGCGCAGCTTTCACTTTACCTCAGCAGAATACTAAATCAAAGCCGAGCTCTGAGAAGGAAAAAAAACCTGCAATTACCAATATCAACCAATCAGGGCTTTCATTTTGTATTCTGCTGTGGTAAAATGAAAGCTCCACTGTGATTGGTTGCTATGAGAAACAGAGCTTTATACCCATCTTGCCCTGTGTATATAAAGCGACAACCAACATGGCTGCCGTTAGTCTCTATTTCTTTTTTTCC
>NC_134356.1:10254202-10305472 GCF_048569485.1 Anomaloglossus baeobatrachus | reverse complement strand
GGCTGATGCTGGGGGAGGCTGGAAGGAAGAGGCTGATGCTGGTGGAGGCTGATGCTTGGGGAGGCTGATGCTGGGGGAGACTGGGAGGGGAAGGCTGATGCTGAGGGAGGCTGGGAGGGGGAGGCTGGGAGGAAGGAGGCTGGGAGGAGAGAGGCTGATCCTCGGGAAGGCTGGGAAGGGGAGGCTGATGCTGAGGGAGGCTGGAAGGAGAGAGGCTGATGCTGGGGGAGGCTGGAAGGAGAGAGGCTGAGGCTGGGACGAGAGAGGGCTGATGCTGGGGAAGGCTGATGCTGAGGGAGGCTGGGAGGGGAAAGCTGATGCTGGGGGAAGGCTGGGAGGACGGAGGCTGGGAGGAGAGAGGCTGATCCTGGGGAAGGCTGGGAGAGGGAGGCTGATGCTGGGGGAGGCTGGAAGGAGAGAGGCTGATGCTGGCGGAGGCTGATGCTGGGGGAGGCTGGAAGGAGAGAGGCTGATGCTGGTGGAGGGCAATTATATATATAGATTCTTCAATCTGCTAACAAACATACACATTCTAGACTACCCGATGCGTTAGAATCGGGCCACCTTCTAGTATATATATATTCTGCATGTCTTCCATATACGGAGATAACTGTCGCTGTTATATGTAACAGCTGGCTGATACCAGGGAGCAGTAGATTACACACCCTGATCCGGCGTCTTTCCCGCAGGTTTGTCCTGGAGTTCAGCCTGTGTCCTCTCTGGTCGTCCGACCCCACAGCAGAAGGTAGGCGCAGTACCACCACTGGCCACTATATGGACCGCAGTCGTTTTCTATAAGCTTCAATGCAATAGCGCCACCTTTATGTTCTAATGATGTGTGCAGTTATGTAGCTTCTAGGCGTATTGTACCGTTCTGTATTACTGCGAGGGTCCGTGTGTATCATGTGACGTGTGACTCACCATGTTCCCTTCATTGTCTTTCATCTCTTTCATCCATTCTCCATTCATTGACGTCTCATCCATCATGTGACCTGTCATGTGACTTCCAGCAAAGTCCTTTTTCCACTCCTGTAAGTAAGAGAAGACAGGACCCCCCATCCCCCTCTCCTGGCTGTCAATCATATCCTCTCCACCAATGGAAATAGACCACATTCCATTTAAGCTCGCCCGTGCCTAAGTCTATCATGGCCGCACCCATTATTATAAAGACACTCAACAGCTGTTCGAGTTCATGTCCCACCCCTGCGGATCGAGGCTGGTTGGTCACGTGTCCCACCCCTGTGGATCGAGATGTTGAGCACATGTCCCACCCCTGCGGATCGAGCACATGTCCCACCCCTGCGGATCGAGCTGTTTGAGCACATATCCCACCCCTGCGGATCAAGCTGGTTGGGTACATGTCCCACCCCTGCGGATCGAACTGATTGGGCACATGTCCCACCCCTGCGGATTGAACTGATTGGGGCACATGTCCCAACAATGTGGATTGAGCTGGTGAGCACATGCCCCACCCCTGCGGATCGAGCTGGTTGAGCACATGTCCAACCCCTGCAGATCGAGCACATGTCCCACCCCTGCGGATCACGCACAATGTGCCACTCCTGCGGATCGAGCTGTTTGAGCACGTCCCACCCCTGTGAATCGAGCTGTTTGAGCACATGTCCCATCTCTGCGGATCGAGCTGTTTGAGCATGTCCCACCCCCTGCGGATCGAGCACATAACCCACCCCTGCGGATCGAGCACATCCCACCCCTGCGGATCGAGCACATGTCCCACCCCTGCGAATCGAGCTGTTTTGCATGTCCCACCCCTGCAGATCGAGCACGTCCCACCCCTGCGGATCGAGCACATCCCACCCCTGCAGATCGAGCACATGTCCCATTCCTGCGGATCGAGCTTGTTGGGTACATGTCCCACCCCTGCGGATCGAGCACATGTCCTTCCCCTGCGGATCGAGCACATCCCACCCCTGCGGATCGAGCACATGTCCCACCCCCTGTGGATCGAGCACATCCCACCCCTGCGGATCGAGCACATGTCCCACCCCTACGAATCGAGCTGTTTTGCATGTCCCACCCCTGCAGATCGGAGCACGTCCCACCCCTGCGGATCGAGCACATCCCACCCCTGCAGATCGAGCACATGTCCCCACTCCTGCGGATCGAGCTTGTTGGGTACATGTCCCCACCCCTGCGGATCGAGCACATGTCCCTCCCCTGCGGATCGAGCACATCCCACCCCTGCGGATCGAGCACATGTCCCACCCCTGTGGATCGAGCACGTCCCACCCCTGCGGATCGAGCACATGTCCCACCCCTGCGGATCGAGCACATGTCCCACCCCTGCGGATCGAGCTTGTTGGGCACATGTCCCACCCCTGCGGATCGAGCACATCCCACCCCTGCGGATCGAGCCACATGTCCCACCCCTGCGGATCGAGCTTGTTGGGTACATGTCCCACCCCTGCGGATCGAGCACATGTCCCCAACCCCCCTGCGGATCGAGCACATCCCACCCCTGCGGATCGAGCACATCCCACCCCTGCGATCGAGCACATGTCCCCACCCCTGCGGATCGAGCACATCCCCACCACCCCCCTGCGGATCGAGCACATGTCCCACCTCTGCGGATCGAGCTTGTTGGGTACATGTCCCACCTCTGCGGATCGAGCTCTCGTCTTCTGCCCCTTATACATAGTATCTCTTCACGTTCTCCCACCCGCGGACCCTCACCCATTTTTGTTTCTGTTTCCAGCTCACAAGCACAAGAAGCAGGACATGCTCCAGCCGTGCGACACCGAGTACCCCGGCCTTCATCCACGACACCTCCATCCGAGAGGCCCAATGGGTTCATTGAGTGCGGCCATTGCCAAAGGTGAGACCCCCCCCAATATAAGAAACTGGTGGGGACGGGTATTGAGTATTGTGACTGATACATTGTAACAAACTCTCAGGGCGGGGGAGAGATCGCTGCGGTGATGTTTAGCCTGAAAGATTGTAACAAACCCTCAGCTTTGTAAATAAATAGGACAGATCTGTAGCTTTTTGCTGTAAGTAATTATGTTCCTATTCACTGACAGCAAGCGGAGGTCTCGATAATAATGATGGAGTAGTAAGTGCATTACAATCTAGCGGCTGACGTGAGCCGCGGAGGCTTTCTTGCTGGCTTACAGCCCCCTCTGGTGGTGGTGTGTGGTACTGCAGGCAGATTATTTGCGTTTTCTCCGCAGGATGTTCATCATGCAGCACGTGGCGCAGAGTAACCTCATCCTCCTGGTCAGCGACGCGCTCCTGCGACTGCAGCATCTTCCCCCCGGTCTCCCTACAAGCCAAAGAAGTCAAATATATCCTTCTGAGCATAGAAAATAATGGGATCCGTGCTGGGACTTGTAGTATCAAGGGTTATCAGGACATGGAACTACAACTCCCAGCAGGCCCTGTTTAGCGTTCGGATCTGTTGCTTTGCAGCGCGGAGGTCCCGGGCTTCGTTGTATGTTCTCCCTGTGTTTCCGGTTTCCTCCATTACTCTGATAGGAGACATATTGTGAGCCCCGATGGGGACAGCGACGGCGTATGATGGCGCTATATAAGCAAAGCATAATAATAAATGCCAATCACGACCTTAACTGCGGCGCACATAACGCTTCTGTGAAGTGTGAGCGGATGAGATCCCTAGAAACTCCGCCGGCGGCCGGAATCCTGCCACGCCTTCCACCCCCGAGGTAAGAACCGTCCCCGACACACATCCTGGCTCCTCCCTGGTGACTGGGCAGAATCGCTCTGCCCGATCGTGGAGAGAAACCGCTGCACAGAGATCTCCGCTCCCCTCTGTGACCAGCGCCCATCCTCCGGTTACCACCTGGACTATGGTGGAGCCGGACAAGTAGCCCCACTGGACCCCTGGGCTTGCAGCATTAACCCTTCCACTGCCTTAGACCACTTTCACAATTCAGGTCTGGCTGCAAATTGCCAAATCCCAATGCAAAAGCGGGCAGATATAAACCCCTTCACTGCACTAACCCCCCAGTGTCTGTATTTAAAGGGGTTGTTCACTCTCATAGTCCCTCCAACGTCGTTCCATCGATCTTTACCTTCGTATCTCCTGTTGCTCACTTGACATAATCGGTTTTGTCAGAAACGTCACATTTCATTGCCCCTAGTCCACCAGGGATCCTTAATGGATTGTTAAATTAACTCATTCACTCCTGCAAGAATACAGACATTAACCTTTATCTACATGCATGTGATCTCATCTCTTCCGTCCTCGCAGGAGAACGCGCAGGACTGCGGCCGGGGGACGGGGACTGTCGCTCTCCATCTCCTTATTTCTCGCATCTCTGGCGGTTTCCACGCGGTGACCGGATCCAGCGGCAGCGGAGAACGCGGGAGACGTCAGGATCCGATCACGGGAACGAACGATTATCTATGCAAGATAGATCGGGCCCCAGGGGGCCCCACGGACTCGCGTCCTGCGCTTCTCCAAGACCCTGCATATGACTGGATGAGTGGGATCCGCTGCCCCTCATTAGACGGCAGCCTGTCCCCTGCAGGGGGCGCTCCAGGCCGCAGTGGGGGGGAGGGGAGCAGATCTCCGCACCCTGAATCTCCACCAGATTTCCTCATTTCTATATTTTCTGATATTTCCAACAAATAAAAGATTTTCTTTTTTTTTTTTCGGCTTAATTATTGATTCTAGTAATATGTTACGTAGGTCACGATTATGGGGCCCGGATCCGGCAGAAAGACCGATCTCATTCCAGATAATGAGGTGGAAAGTGAGATCTGACAATAGAGAGATGAAGACAATGGAGTAATCCAGAATATATGGATATTGTGCGACGTCTGAGTGTATACAGCCAGAGCAGGAAGCTATATACTCCATATACAGAAATTCACTGACACTGCAGTGACAGGCGTCGGCCACCAGGTGGCAGCACAGCACCGAATATAACATTCACTCATGTAACAGTCCAAAGAGAGAAGTGTCCGAAGGTGACGGCCGGTGACAGCGAGGGGCGAGACCGGCTAAAGGAGAGCCAGAAACCCAAATGTCTACAGCTCCTTACATCCATACATATAATCTACATAAACCTGGCAGCCCGTACAGGCCAGGACGGCAGAATTAAGCCTGGAAACAGTCAGCAAGTTCATAAGATTAAATTCTCACAGAAAATGTCTGCAAAAATCAGTTTGAGTGTGACTATAGCAGTTTTGTTATCAAAAGCATTGATGTCTGTATGTCCAATGTATATAAATAGGATATAAAATGGAAAAGTCAACCCTGTCTGCAGAATAGTGAGTGCAGCTCTGGAGTATAATACAGGAGGTAACTCAGGATCAGTAATGTATGTACACAGTGACTGCACCAGCAGAATAGCGAGTGCAGCTCTGGAGTATAATACAGGAGGTAACTCAGGATCAGTAATGTAATGTACACAGTGACTGCAACCAGCAGAATAGTGAGTGCAGCTCTGGAGTATAATACAGGAGGTAACTCAGGATCAGTAATGTAATGTACACAGTGACTGCACCAGCAGAATAGTGAGTGCAGCTCTGGAGTATAATACAGGAGGTAACTCAGGATCAGTAATGTAATGTCTGTACACAGTGACTGCACCAGCAGAATAGTGAGTGCAGCTCTGGAGCATAATACAGGAGGTAACTCAGGATCAGTAATGTAATGTACACAGTGACTGCAACAGCAGAATAGTGAGTGCAGCTCTGGAGCATAATACAGGAGGTAACTCAGGATCAGTAATGTAATGTACACAGTGACTGCAACAGCAGAATAGTGAGTGCAGCTCTGGAGTATAATGAAGGATGTAACTCAGGATCAGTAATGTAATGTATGTACACAGTGACTGCACCAGCAGAATAGTGCGTGCTGCTCTGGAGTATAATACAGGAGGTAACTCAGGATCAGTAATGTATATACACAGTGACTGCACCAGCAGAATAGTGAGTGCAACTCTGGAGTATAATCCAAGAGGTAACTCAGGATCAGTAATGTAATGTATGTACACAGTGACTGCAGCAGCAGAATAGTGAGTGCAGCTCTGGAGTATAATACAGGAGGTAACTCAGGATCAGTAATGTATGTACACAGTGACTGCACCAGCAGAATAGTGAGTGCAGCTCTGGAGTATAATACAGGAGGTAACTCAGGATCAGTAATGTAATGTATGTACACAGTGACTGCACCAGCAGAATAGTGAGTGCAGCTCTGGAGTATAATACAGGAGGTAACTCAGGATCAGTAATGTATGTACACAGTGACTGCACCAGCAGAATAGTGAGTGCCGCTCTGGAGTATAATACAGGAGGGTAACTCAG
Organism: Anomaloglossus baeobatrachus; assembly: GCF_048569485.1. NCBI lineage: Eukaryota > Metazoa > Chordata > Amphibia > Anura > Aromobatidae > Anomaloglossus > Anomaloglossus baeobatrachus. The sequence continues at coordinate 10,299,178 of NC_134356.1, read as the reverse complement.
GATCAGTAATTTATGTACACAGTGACTGCAGCAGCAGAATAGTGAGTGCAGCTCTGGAGTATAATACAGGAGGTAACTCAGGATCAGTAATGTATGTACACAGTGACTGCACCAGCAGAATAGTGAGTGCAGCTCTGGAGTATAATACAGGATATCAGTTTATCTTTAGAATTAGTAGTTTATGCTACATAATGCTCCATTCAATAACAGTCAATGTGTCTAGTGGCAGGTGAAGTGGCTGAATTTTATTTCTAGGTTTGGCCGCCTGTGTATAGAAGGTGACCGCTCAGCTCCTATACTCTATGCAGAGGACCCCCGCTCTCACGTTGAGGGGGGCTGGGGGCACTAACATCACCAGTGACTTTCTCATCCCATTTACTTTGTGGCTGAATGATTTGTATTTGAAGACATTTTTCGAGCTCCTTCAGCTTCTTGTCGTGGCTCCTCAGTCGCCCTCTCACAGGACAGGATCGGCTGCAGTTAACGGTTTTCGCCAGAAGAAGTCTTTAGTTTCAAACACTAAGGCACTTCCTGCTCTCTCCAGCAGGTGGCCAGCAGCGTTACGATTCTGATGCAATGATCCTTTATGGAATTCACAGGAAGCCACAGGAACTACAACTCCCATTATACGCAGCGGACGCTGTCCTGGAGATCTGTGTACCTATATTACAAAATACGACTGAGCGCTGTTAATAATGATTAGATGGAGAATCCATTCTGTCATTAGAGGTGCGGGTCAAAAAAAAAAAACCAAACAAATAGTGAGGACAACAGGACATGGAGAATCGGTGCCTCTAGGTGGCGCTGTAGTTGGGGGGGAATCCTTCCTCTTTCAGGGGTTATGATTAACGAAACAGTCTGCAGCGCTGACAGCGGACTACAACTCCCAGCAGTCACAGCCTACAGCCCGCTGGTCGGAAAGGTCTCACTTAGGAACATTTGCAACGTTTTACACTCCAAACAAAAGCATTGTGGCGATCACATGACCATAACAGATTACTCCTATAGGATGGGACATGGTCATGTGACCCCGCCCACCACCATATAACCCCGGCCTGTTGTGGGACAGGGTCATGTGACCCCCCGCCCACCACCATATAACCCCGGCCTGTTGTGGGACATTGTCATGTGACCCAGCCCGCCGCCATATACCCCCCGACCTATAGTGAGACAGGGTCATGTGACCCCGCCCACCACCATATAACCCCGACCTGTAGTGAGACATGGTCATGTGACCCCGCCCACCACCATATACCCCCGACCTGTAGTGAGACATGGTCATGTGACCCCGCCCACCACCATATACCCCCGACCTGTAGTGAGAAATGGTCATGTGACCCCGCCCACCACCATATACCCCCGACCTGTAGTGAGAAATGGTCATGTGACCCCGCCCACCACCATATACCCCCGACCTGTAGTGAGACATGGTCATGTGACCCCCGCCCACCACCATATACCCCCGACCTGTAGTGAGATAGGGTCATGTGACCCATACGCCGCCATATAGCCCTAGCCTGTTGTGGGACATGGTCATGTGACCCACACGCCACCATATAGCCCCGGCCTGTTGTGAGACAGGGTCATGTGACCCACACACCGCCATATACCCCCAGGCCTGTTCCTAGATCTGCCCTGTACTAGTAAAAGGACGAAGCGATGAAGGACGCGGAGGCGGCAACGACTTTAAAATTGCTCTTTTATTGAACAGAAAGTGAATAATACAGTGAGAATTCAGAATGAGCCCCGAAGTCTCTGCCCCCCTGAATGTGCTTTGCTGCTTCTCACAGTAAACAAATATTAACAAGGCCACTAATTACTGAGAATAGAAGCGGAGAGTGACCCGACCGCGGGGGGCTGATGACAGGCGGGCGACGTCTGCTGCGCCCTCACCTTACAAAAGAGGAGAAGAATAAGGCTGCCAGGAAGCCCCGCCCACGAGGAGTCACCAGAGGAGCCCCACCCAGGAGGAGTCACCAGGATGGACCTAGTGCAACCATAGCAAGTACCTCTCCCGGCCTGCGGGGGCAGCAACACATTACAGGTCATCAAATCCGCAGCGGCCACAACTCCCAGGTCTTCTGAATAGTTCAGTCTCAAGGAAAGTAGGTGAAGCCCACTGGACCCAGTCCGGGGTACTTTGACCATGAGCGCTCCTGTAATGTGGGGCACACTCCGCAGGACGGCACTAAACTACCCCCTTTACCCCCCCCCTCTTTTCATGGGCCCCTGAATAGAACAATGGACGTTCCTGGAAACCCCAAAAGGTTCTTGGCCTTGAACAATGGGGCAGGGAATAGAAACTGGACCTCCGATGTCAGTCTGGGGCTCTGTGGTCCGGCCGCCACGTGTGCGCCTCGCTCTGTGTCCTCCAACCCCCGAAACGGAGTTATCAGACGTGGACAACTCCACCCGAGTCCTGAGATCATTTTACAGAAATTTTAAATCCAAAAACCCCCCGACTGCTGGAGAAGAAAAAAAAAAAAAAAGTCACTGACTCCTCGGATGGTGACGGGATGAGGTCACTGAAGAGCACGGACCCCCGAGACCCCCCATGGCGGGAGAGATGAGCGTGGCCCGCAATCATAAACAGCGTGCAACGCTTTAAAAAAAAATATATATATATATTTTTTTTTCCGGTTTTTGTTTTTATCTGTAAATTTTCTGGCAGCGATCATGCAGCGGACCCTCGTGCCTGACGGATCGGCTGACGCCGGGGGGTGTCACAATGTACAAATCCATAGACATCAATTAGGACCCCGGCCCCCGTTCCCAGCAGTAGGGGGGGGGGGCTCAGCGATTAAATGCCCTCCTGGACGCCAGCCTGTGCTTGTCTCCATCATGGCGTCCGCGGTGTGAATCCCGGCTCCACCCGTGTGCAAAGCGTCCAGAACAGTGAATGGTACAGACTCTTCTTACAATAGAATGACTTCGTTTTGTTTTGTTTTTTTGTTTCCCCAAATATTTCTAGAATTTTTTTTTTTTTTTATAAATTTTTTTTAAAACAAAAAATTAAATTTTACATCAAATGTTCACTGACCGCTTCCGCTGGTCTCAGACACTGGAGAATTACAGCCGCCATTGGGGTTGCCCCCCAAAAAATAAATTAAAAAAAAAAAAGATGGGGGGGGTTTACAGAAGATATTTTTGTGTAACACCCGAGCCGATATAGATAAAAAAAAAAAAAACAAAAAACCCCAAAAGCGATAGGCGTCAAACCACGGGATTAGCCCCGCCCACAGGGGGTGGAGCCTCCCGGGAAGCTCAAGCAGCGAGGAGAATTTATACCCAAGTCAGTGCAGGAGAGACCATCAATCCCCCCTCCCCCAAAATGGAAAGGGTTAAAGATATGCGCGCCCCTCCCCAGGAATAAATTAGAGTCATACACTTGGTATTTGAGGTAAGATTGTTAGGTTCCAGTCTGTCTGGGACTTGTAGTCCGCCGCTGTCACCTCCGTCCCCCCACATGGTGGTTATGGAAGGTCCTTGTCCTCCCACCCATCTTGTGCGGTGGTTGATCTTGTGCCGCGCTCCCTCCGTGACGGCGACATCCTCACAGCACCTCCTGCGCCGCGCAGCCCGCCGCCCACCGTGAAGCGGAATTCCTGCAGGTTGGAGACGCCGTGGAAATGGACGAAGGCTCCGGCCACAACGAAGATATGGAAAAGCTGGTGAGAGTGGAACTGCGGAGAGACGAGAGAGCGGCCATCAGCGGAGGAGCGGCCCACCACCCGCAGCCCCCAGGCAGAGCTGTGTGTCTCCATGGTAACGGACAAACACCCGTGTATTCTGACCCTGCTTTCTCCCCCTGCACCCATCTCCTACTTCCTGCTCAGATAGATGGAGAGAAAGATGCGTCCGCACGGCACCGCGCTGTGTGTGGTCACAGACCACGGAGACGCAGAGCTCTGCACGGGAGCTGAAGACTCAAAACGGCAGCACTTTTATAATTAACACATTTTGGCAGATGGTTGGGCTGTGATTGGAGGATGATGATGTCATAGCCTGTGCAGGGGGATGGGCTGTGATTGGAGGATGATGATGTCATAGCCTGTGCAGGGGGATGGGCTGTGATTGGAGGATGATTATGTCATAGCCTGTGCAGGAAGTTGGGCTGTGATTGGAGAATGTCGTCACAGACTAGGACATCATCCACCAATCACAAAGCAGCCATCTACATAGTCCCTTTTCGGCCATATTCACAGATTTGAAGGGCAATACCCCCCCACTACTTACCCAGATGTCGCACTTTCCAGGGAAGAATCGTTCGGGGATGCGGGCGGCGTACAGAGCGGCGCCGGTGATGTACAGGGAGGCCATGAGGAGAAGCCAACCAATCTGCCCCATGGTGGCCGCTTTCAGGAACCCCTCAGAGATGACGAAGTGCAGGGTGGGGATGATCCCGCTGAGGCCCAATCCGACAAACACACCTATGGAGCAGGTAAAAAAAAAAAAAAAGAGGTCACATGACCTGGAAGAACACAGGAGCGTCTCTGCTGGATACAACTGTAACAAACCCTCTGCTGTGAGATGTGGCAGATAATGAGGGGTTTAGACTGAGTGTAAATGTTTCTATTCAGTGACTGCAAGCAGGATCTCCGGTGTAAGATGGTGGCACTCACCCGCCCTGACGCCGCGGTACTGCGGGGTGGCAAACAGGTCCCACTGGGAGACGATGATGGCGGCGATGCCCAGGACGCAGATGATGATCAGGTAGATGAAGCACGGCTGCGGGTTGCAGTAGAAGGAATAGTAGAGCCACGGGACGAAGCTGCCCATGATGAGGAGGGCAATGCCCGAATAGTCCAACCTTCAGGAGAAAAGGAGAGGGTGAGGGGCTCTGCTCCTGGAGGACGCAGACCGTCCGCAGCCTCCTCGCCTGACACCAGAGAGCAGTCGCTTACTTGGAGAAAACGCGGGACACTCCCTCCGAGTGGCAGTACACCGTGTGAAAGAGCCAGGAGAAGGAGAGGCAGAGGATGGCGCCGAGGAAGAAGAGGCCGAACACCACCTTCTCCTGCACGGGGGCGATGAACGCCATGTTAGGCCGGAACATGTAGAAGATGCCGAGGCAGAGGAAGAAGACGCAGCCTGCAAGGAGAGACGGATGAAGTCAGCCGGGCGGGGTCAGCCGGGCGGGGCCAATCAGTGACGCTGCGCCCACTCCGGGCACGCTCAGTTACCTAGCAGGTGGGTCCAGATGTTGCCCGTCTCCGTGTGTATTCTGAAGATGCTCTTGAAGCAGGCCCGGAAGGAGGGCATCGGCGGCCGGTGCCCGTGCAGCAGGTAGTCGTTGTCCTTCAGCCAATCGGGAAGCACGTCGTGAGGAATGACGCGCCACCGCCCCTCCCACACCTGGAAGACGGAGGGAACAGGTCAGGACCCCCAACATCCAGGAGAGACACCAAGACGGGCCTATGACAGCTCTGCCGGGCACGGGGCAGCACAGGCGGCGTCATACCTTGCAGACGAACTCTTCAACCCTCTCCATGGCGTGATGGGCCTGGAGGAGCGGAGCCATTCCCATAAAGCCTTCATCCTCCTGGGCCGGCTCCTCCACTACGTCGCTGTCCTCCGGGGTCTGCAAGAAAAGGAGGAAACTTACAAGTCACTTTCATTTAAAGGGGCGGGCAAGATCAGAAGACCGACAGTTTAAAGGGGAAGTACACACAGAACTGTAAAAATAAAACACCGACAGTTTAACCCTTCAGTCCCCAACAATTACACCATTAGCGGAAATCAGGAGCCTTAAATTTCAATGTAACATGCCTAAAAAAAAATAAGGTGGAAGGGAAGGTGGGGGGAGGGTACGAGAAGGAGCCGGGATCAATGATCGCCCAAGAGATTGGACGCGTGGGCTAAAAGTACCTCCCACCCCGCGGGCAAACGCCACCCGAGACGCAGGACGGCCATCTACAACTAATCATAGCTTATACAGGAGGTGGCTGACACCAGAGAACAAAAGTAGTAGCATTGGTGGCTGACACCAGAGAATAAAAGTACAGAAAAAGATTGCAAATAGAGGGGCCTGAGGAGACAAAAAGCAGCATAAGGTGGGGGGGGGCAGTTATTTCCCCCCCCCCCTTCTCCACATGCACGCTTGTTGGAGATGAGCGTGCATAACTATGAGGGGCAGGAGAGGAGCGACCGGTGTTCACACATCGGCTGTGTGCAGCTTCTGGGGCTGCAGGACGAGCGCAGACGACCGTATCAGTTACTGGCTGGAGATGACGGTCCGATTCCCATCACCCCCTTCTGCAGAGACTGGGACCCCCACTTCCAGGAACTACAGACCGGGCCGAGCTCTGGGGACAGAACGTGACGAGGGGCGAACGTCACCGCAACCTGCGAGATCAGAGGCTGCAGAAGCCGAAATGTACAAAATGCCGAATATCGACCACACAGAATAAAGAGCCGCAATCAATTCTGCTCCATCTGCAAGAGCAGCAGACAATCACCGAGAAAACCGCCATCTACTGACACAAGAAAGCGAAGGCAGAAGAGGAGGCGAGCGATAACGAGGGAGGACGAGTAACTGAACATCTCCATATCACATGTGATAAACGGTACAGCGGGGGAAGGGAAATACTATAATACTGCCTCCTATGTACAAGAATATAACTACTATAATACTGCCCCCTATGTACAAGAATATAACTACTATAATACTGCCCCCTATGTACAAGAATATAACTACTATAATACTGCCCCCTATGTACAAGAATATAACTACTATAATACTGCCCCCTATGTACAAGAATATAACTACTATAATACTGCCCCCTATGTACAAGAATATAACTACTATAATACTGCCCCCTATGTACAAGAATATAACTACTATAATACTGGCCCTATGTACAAGAATATAACTACTATAATACTGGCCCTATGTACAAGAATATAACTACTATAATACTGCCCCTATGTACAAGAATATAACTACTATAATACTGCCCCTATATACAAGAATATAACTACTATAATACTGCCCCTATGTACAAGAATATAACTACTATAATACTGCCCCCTATGTACAAGAATATAACTACTATAATACTGCCCCCTATGTACAAGAATATAACTACTATAATACTGCCCCCTATGTACAAGAATATAACTACTATAATACTGGCCCTATGTACAAGAATATAACTACTATAATACTGCCCCTATGTACAAGAATATAACTACTATAATACTGCCCCTATGTACAAGAATATAACTACTATAATACTGCCCCTATGTACAAGAATATAACTACTATAATACTGCCCCCTATGTACAAGAATATAACTACTATAATACTGCTCCTATGTACAAGAATATAACTGCTATAATACTGCCCCCTATATACAAGAATATAACTACTATAATACTGCCCCTATGTACAAGAATATAACTACTATAATACTGCCCCTATATACAAGAATATAACTACTATAATACTGCCCCTATGTACAAGAATATAACTACTATAATACTGCCCCCTATGTACAAGAATATAACTATTATAATACTGCCCCTATGTACAAGAATATAACTACTATAATACTGCCCCTATGTACAAGAATATAACTACTATAATACTGCCCCTATATACAAGAATATAACTACTATAATACTGCCCCCCATGTACAAGAATATAACTACTATAATACTGCCCCCTATGTACAAGAATATAACTATTATAATACTGCCCCTATGTACAAGAATATAACTACTATAATACTGCCCCTATGTACAAGAATATAACTACTATAATACTGCCCCTATATACAAGAATATAACTACTATAATACTGCCCCCCATGTACAAGAATATAACTACTATAATACTGCCCCCTATGTACAAGAATATAACTACTATAATACTGCCCCCTATGTACAAGAATATAACTACTATAATACTGCCCCTATGTACAAGAATATAACTACTATAATACTGCCCCCTATATACAAGAATATAACTACTATAATACTGCCCCCTATATTCAAGAATATAACTACTATAATACTGCCCCTATATACAAGAATATAACTACTATAACACTGCCCCTATGTACAAGAATATAACTACTATAATACTGCCCCCTATGTACAGGAATATAACTACTATAATACTGCCCCCTATGTACAAGAATATAACTACTATAATACTGCTCCTATATACAAGAATATAACTACTATAATACTGCTCCCTATATACAAGAATATAGCTACTATAATACTGCCCCTATATACAAGAATATAACTACTATAATACTGCCCCTATGTACAAGAATATAACTACTATAATACTGCCCCTATATACAAGAATATAACTACTATAATACTGCTCCTATGTACTAGAATATACCCGCTATACCACTGTGGTGCGGTTTTCAGGCCGTGTTGCAGGTAACACCTGAGGCTTCTTGTCGTGTGACCTGTGACACTGGATCTGCTCGTGACATCTGGTGTCGGTATACATTCTTTGCTCTGCGTCTTTCTGGGAGGTGACAGGTGTCGGGCGCTAAGCGTTTTATATTTCAGGTGGGTGTCCGATGCGCCCCCCTCCCCCACCAGAAGCCGCCGGTGCGCTCCCCTCCCCCACCACCAGAAGCTGCCGGTGCACCCGTCCACTAGAGGCGACCTGTGACTAGCAGTGGTCAGGGTGGTGAACTACAAATCCCAGCACGACTGCTAGGAAGTACACAAAGGGCAGAAGTATAAATGGCTTTTATCCCACAAACCTCCCGGATCAATCACAGCAGATCCGGCTGATACCAGAGAGATGCAGCGGCTCAACGCCCCTTATCCCACAGAAGCAAACAAGGACTTCATGAACCGGAAACCAGCGGCCGCAGATTGTGCAACGCTGAGCGGAGGATGGGCGATCACACCATGTGCAGAGGTCGCCGCTCCGTGTACAGGAATAGGTGTCATGGCCGCCGCTCCATCAGTGTTATCATAGGGGCACAGTGACTACAGCCAGTGGGGCGCTCATCTATGATAAGGGGGCCCCATCTAATACTCTCCTGTGTAAGAACTACAACTCCCAGCATACTGCGGCTCCACAATATGATGAATGGAGGTCATGAAAAGAAGACGTCTCATCATCCGACTCCGCACGAGGCTCCGAGATCATCCGACGCCCCCAGTGCCCAATTACCAGAGCCGAGCGCCATCATCCTGGAAAACAAATCCCAGGAGCCGGCCCGTCATCACAACCCGAGAAATACTACCGCTACCAGGCGACAGCGCCGCACCCAGAAATCATTAATATACGTCCTGCAATACGACCGCGGACCCCGAGGACTGAAACCCACCGACACCGATAGATCAACCAGTGCCCCACTATATACAGTATTATAGCAGTTATATTCCTGTATATAGTGGGCAGTATTATAGCAGTTATATTCTTGTACATAGGGGCAGTATTATAGTAGTTATATTCTTGTATATAGGGGCAGTATTATAGTAGTTATATTCTTGTACATAGGGGGCAATATTATAGTAGTTATATTCTTGTATATAGGGGCAGTATTATAGCAGTTATATTCTTGTACATAGGGGGCAGTATTATAGCAGTTATATTCTTGTATATAGGGGCAGTATTATAGTAGTTATATTCTTGTACATTGGGGCAGTATTATAGTAGTTATATTCTTGTACATAGGGGGCAGTATTATAGTAGTTATATTCTTGTACATAGGGGGCAGTATTATAGTAGTTATATTCTTATATATAAGGGCAGTATTATAGTAGTTATATTCTTGTACATAGGGGCAGTATTATAGTAGTTATATTCCTGTATATAGGGGCAGTATTATAGTAGTTATATTCTTGTACATAGGGGGCAGTATTATAGTAGTTATATTCTTGTACATAGGGGGCAGTATTATAGTAGTTATATTCTTATATATAAGGGCAGTATTATAGTAGTTATATTCTTGTACATAGAGGCAGTATTATAGTAGTTATATTCCTGTATATAGGGGCAGTATTATAGTAGTTATATTCTTGTACATAGGGGCAGTATTATAGTAGTTATATTCTTGTACATAGAGGCAGTATTATAGTAGTTATATTCCTGTATATAGGGGCAGTAGTATAGTAGTTATATTCTTGTATATAGGAGCAGTATTATAGTAGTTATATTCTTGTATATAGGAGCAGTATTATAGTAGTTATATTCTTGTATATAGGAGCAGTATTATAGTAGTTATATTCTTGTACATTGGGGGCAGTATTATAGTAGTTATATTCTTGTACATAGGAGCAGTATTATAGTAAGTTATATTCTTGTATATAGGAGCAGTATTATAGTAGTTATATTCTTGTATATAGGGGCAGTATTATAGTAGTTATATTCTTGTACATAGGGGGCAGTATTATAGTAGTTATATTCTTGTACACAGGGGGCAGTATTATAGTAGTTATATTCTTGTATATAGGGGGCAGTATTATAGTAGTTATATTCTTGTATATAGGGGGCAGTATTATAGTAGTTATATTACTATACATAGGAGGCGGTATTATAGTGGCGATACTTCTGTATATAGGGATAACATCCGTTATTATCCGCCGTCTTTTGCTCCTCGGGTCTGTGGAGGGCGGTTGGTTTTCCCCTCACCCTTACGTACATTGCAGATGTTTTCTATAGATATCAGTCAAGGTCGCAGCGGCGTCTGCTGAACACTCCCTGTGCACAGCCTCTGTTGCCGGTCACTGGGTGACTCTTTACACTTGGATTTCGGCTCATGAAACCAGACCTGGAAATCGTCTGCGTTTCGCTAAATGTTACATAAAAGGTAACCGGATCCGCGGCTCTCGGCAGAATCCACCTAAGTGGCGGCAGCCGCAGAACAACACCCGACACCGCTAGCCGGAATCTTATCCTTGGCAACCGAACACGCGGCGGTCGTATTATGGTATTATGTGCGGCGGCGCGTCAGGTATTCGGTAATGAAGTGATAAAATGTCGGGGGCAGAAGACCCCACTATACACAGTGACTGAAGGAGAGGCCACAGCTGACATTTGTTACAATCGCATCCAGTCTCTTGTGAGTGAAGACTTAGCGGCACAAGTCTCTTCTGTGCTGCTGGATCGTTACAATGTATCAGTGCAGCATAATATCGAGGCCGGAGCTGCCAAGTCTGACCGGGGCACACGGCGGCCGTCCGGGCAGATTTAGTGGTTCTTTGCTCGTTGGCCCAGAGGAGGGTCCAGATCCCCAGATAACGCCTGCCGCTGGTCACCGCACCCTCGGGGGGGGGGGGTATAATCCGGCGGTGCCAGGCGGGCGCGGCCACCCCTGGACTTCAGCCCCAATCACAAGATATAGCTCATCTCCTCCGCACACCCAGAGTCTGGGGAATTTGGCAAGAACGTTTTTTTGGCAAGCGCGGAGGTCACATGCCGGGATCACAGTCACCCCCCCCCCCCCCCCCCCGAGGAGGAGGGTCCGTGTGTCACACAAACATCGGCAGATAAGTGGGGAAGGGGCGAGTGCATTTTTTTGTCCCTTTTGCCTAAAGATGGAAAAATCCCCCAAATCCCTTGTTTCCTGACTTCAGCCCGGTGGGCACGGTGCCCGGTGACAGCGGCGGGGACAATAGAGGCCACTGTGCCGCGAGGATCACGAGTCCGGCCGGGTCACGTCCCCATCCTGCACCGAAAAGTGAGATCAACAAGAGCCGAAGGGGGAAGGATCGGTGCTGCCCCCCACCCCCCCTCACCCACCCGCCGGGGCCACACCCTGCTCCCAGATCACGGCCCCCCACCCACCGGGGCCACACCCTCCCGAGCCACACCTGACCCAAAATCACGCCCCCCCCCCCACCGAGGCCGCTCCTGCCCCCAGATCGCTGTGCCCTCACCCTGCCAGGGCCGCTCCTGCCCCCAGATCGCTGTGCCCTCACCCTGCCAGGGCCGCTCCTGCCCCCAGATCGCTGTGCCCTCACCCTGCCAGGGCCGCTCCTGCCCCCAGATCGCTGTGCCCTCACCCTGCCAGGGCCGCTCCTGCCCCCAGATCGCTGTGCCCTCACCCTGCCAGGGCCGCTCCTGCCCCCAGATCGCTGTGCCCTCACCCTGCCAGGGCCGCTCCTGCCCCCAGATCGCGGTGCCCTCACCCTGCCAGGGCCGCTCCTGCCCCCAGATCGCGGTGCCCTCACCCTGCCAGGGCCGCTCCTGCCCCCAGATCGCGGTGCCCTCACCCTGCCAGGGCCGCTCCTGCCCCCAGATCACGGTGCCCTCACCCTGCCAGGGCCGCTCCTGCCCCCAGATCACGGTGCCCTCACCCTGCCAGGGCCACTCCTGCCCCCAGATCACGGTGCCCTCACCCTGCCAGGGCCACTCCTGCCCCCAGATCACGGTGCCCTCACCCTGCCAGGGCCACTCCTGCCCCCAGATCACGGTGCCCTCACCCTGCCAGGGCCACTCCTGCCCCCAGATCACGGTGCCCTCACCCTGCCAGGGCCACTCCTGCCCCCAGATCACGGTGCCCTCACCCTGCCAGGGCCACTCCTGCCCCCAGATCACGGTGCCCTCACCCTGCCAGGGCCACTCCTGCCCCCAGATCACGGTGCCCTCACCCTGCCAGGGCCACTCCTGCCCCCAGATCACGGTGCCCTCACCCTGCCAGGGCCACTCCTGCCCCCAGATCACGGTGCCCTCACCCTGCCAGGGCCACTCCTGCCCCCAGATCACGGTGCCCTCACCCTGCCAGGGCCACTCCTGCCCCCAGATCACGGTGCCCTCACCCTGCCAGGGCCACTCCTGCCCCCAGATCACGGTGCCCTCACCCTGCCAGGGCCACTCCTGCCCCCAGATCGCGGTGCCCTCACCCTGCCAGGGCCACTCCTGCCCCCAGATCGCTGTGCCCTCACCCTGCCAGGGCCACTCCTGCCCCCAGATCGCTGTGCCCTCACCCTGCCAGGGCCACTCCTGCCCCCAGATCGCTGTGCCCTCACCCTGCCAGGGCCACTCCTGCCCCCAGATCGCTGTGCCCTCACCCTGCCAGGGCCACTCCTGCCCCCAGATCGCTGTGCCCTCACCCTGCCAGGGCCACTCCTGCCCCCAGATCGCTGTGCCCTCACCCTGCCAGGGCCACTCCTGCCCCCAGATCGCTGTGCCCTCACCCTGCCAGGGCCACTCCTGCCCCCAGATCGCTGTGCCCTCACCCTGCCAGGGCCACTCCTGCCCCCAGATCGCTGTGCCCTCACCCTGCCAGGGCCACTCCTGCCCCCAGATCGCTGTGCCCTCACCCTGCCAGGGCCACTCCTGCCCCCAGATCGCGGTGCCCTCACCCTGCCAGGGCCACTCCTGCCCCCAGATCACTGTGCCCTCACCCTGCCAGGGCCACTCCTGCCCCCAGATCACGGTGCCCTCACCCTGCCAGGGCCACTCCTGCCCCCAGATCACGGTGCCCTCACCCTGCCAGGGCCACTCCTGCCCCCAGATCACGGTGCCCTCACCCTGCCAGGGCCACTCCTGCCCCCAGATCACGGTGCCCTCACCCTGCCAGGGCCACTCCTGCCCCCAGATCACGGTGCCCTCACCCTGCCAGGGCCACTCCTGCCCCCAGATCACGGTGCCCTCACCCTGCCAGGGCCACTCCTGCCCCCAGATCACGGTGCCCTCACCCTGTCAGGGCTACTCCTGCCCCCAGATCACGGTGCCCTCACGCAGGGGTACCCAGCTTTCCCAGACTCCTGAGCAGTAGTAAGAGGCTGTAGGGGGCCACAGACACTGAGCGCTGGCACCGGTGCCGCTCCTCCCAAGAACATGATTTCCAAGGATTTGGCCACAAGACCCCAGGAGTTATTTGGAAGGTGGTGCAGATCTGACCCCTCCGGCCGCGGGACGATGGCCGACTCCTCGCACACAGACAGGCACATATGACACAGTGATGTGGCCGAGTGCAGCGCTGACCCTGGAGCAGAAATCATTCACCCCCAGAGCTGCAATCATCCTGAGCCAGCGGACAACGTCACCCCCTCCCCTGAAAGCCCCAACTCTCACAGCACAGTATGCAGAGGGGGCAGCGCGGACCCCCAAGGATCAGACATTTATATCATACACTCCGGAAGCTGGGAACATAACGGGGGCTGCCGCGCTCGACAAGACCCAATGCAGGAATTAGGGGGGGCCGAGGCCCCCTGGACACACTTCATGGCTACCATCCAACTCCACTGCAAGTAGCCGGCTCCGACAACCTCACTCCTGGGGCCACGTGGTTGTCAGCCCCCTAGCAAATAGGGAAACACTGGATCTGTCACTGGCTGGGAGCGGGGGATGGGGCGGGCTGGGAGGAGTAACCCTTTCATGCACAAATAACCCGCCCGCCGTGCACACAGCAGCCTCTTTGTGTGCGGCACATTGCAGCCCGGCTCCTGCCGCTGGTCGGGGGGCCGCAGGTCGGGGGGCCGCAGGCCGCGTACACCGCCTGCTTTGTAGCATTAATACAAGTCACAAGCTGACTTCTCACCGAGGGAAAGGTGCGGGCGACCGGCACAATTTGTATGGGGCCAATTAACCCTTTCATCTCTGCAAAACATACTAAAAAAATCCCCTCCCTCAGATTGACTGCTGAAATACTCTGTGCAGCTGGTGCGCCCTGCTCCTGCCTTGCTCAGTCTGAACCCATTCCCCTCAGATTATAAGGCACAAGCCTGAATCATAAGTGGCAGGGCGCTGCCTCCTGAAATACTCTGTGCTGCTTAGTCCGCACAGGACCGTCCTCTCCTGAAGCGCTCTGTGCTGCTGGGACAATTCTCAGAAGTCCGCGGAGATCAGAGCAGAGAGTTGGCGGCTGGAACGTCTCCGGGCACCATCACGAGGAAGCACATGATGTGCGGAGGGGGGAGCGAGCGGAGACCTCACCGACCCTCGAGACCCCCCCGGCCTGGAGACTTAACCCTTACTGCACCACGACTGCCCAGACAGCACCCACTAAGATCAGCACGAGAGGAGCGATCACTGCCCCCCACAGCAGCACAGAGCATTCCAGGAGGAGAGCACAGATCCTGGGGAAGGCCCAGCAATAATATGATTCAAGTTTCCCATTGATTTCCTCTGTGCTGCTGTGGGAATCTTGACCCTATTATTGGACCTCCCCCAGGATCAGTGCTCTCCTCCTGAAACCCTCTGCGCTGCTGTGGACCCTGCTCTTTCCACCATGTAAATCTCAGTCCCAAACTTCTTTAAAAAATTAGCGCTCTCCTCCTGAAACCCTCTGTACTGCTGTGGAGCTCGGCATCTTATATTCTCACTACTGGGCCTCCTTCAGGATCAGACCACACATCTCCTGAAATACTCTGTACCACTGTCAGGCCCTGCATCTTCTACTCATTACTAGGCCTTCTTCAGCATCAGGACGCTCCTCTCCTGAAATACTCTGTGCTGCTGTGTCTTTGCTCCTAATTATTGGGTCTCCTCCAGGATCAGTGCACTCCTCTGCTGAAACACTCTGTGCTGCTGTGGGGCCCTGCTCCTTTTACTGTATGACCCTCAAATCTGGTCTCACTCAGGATCAGCGCACTCCTCCTGAAATCCTCTGTACCGCTGTGGGGGCCCCAACCTTCCTACTCCAATTCTTGGGCTTTGCATAGGATCAGCACACACTGCTCCTAAAAAGCTCTGCGCTGCTTTGGGACCTGCTCCTTCTCCCTAAGGACCAGCGCACGTCTCCTGAAATACTCTGTCCTGCTTTGGAGACCTGCACCATCGACTATGTGACCGGACTGTCTAGGACCACCCTCAGGATCAGTGCACCCCTCTCCTGAAGTGCTCTGTGCTGCTGTGAGGCCATGCTTCTCCCTCAGGGACATACACCCCTCTCCTGAAATGCTCTGGCTGCTGTAGGATCTGCTCCTTCCTCAGGACCGGCACTCTCCTCCTGAAATACTCTGTGCTGCCATGAGGCCCTGCTCTTTCCTCAGGCAAGTGGCTATATATAACGAGGGGGTTTCTGCTGGACCTCCCCTCCCCGACACCAGACCCAGTGTAGACAGGGTGGCACGTTACCCAAAGACGGACCGGACACCGCTCTCCCGCATGGAGGCAGCTGCACTGGCGCCCCCTTCCCCCCGGCCGCACTGGCGGACGCCGGGCACAGATTGTCATTAGCCTGGCACAGCGACTTACGTTCTCCTGGGCAGGGCATGGAGGGGGCTCATCCAGAAGGGCGCACACTTCATCGTACTGGTCATGCTGGGAGTTGGTGCCCTCGGAGGTGACTGGCATGTGTCCTCTGCGCAGCCTCAGGACAGACTCAGGACGGACGCTGCTCCCCTCCTCTTCCGGTGTGTTCATGGGATGTGGGGGTCCCACGTCAGGGTCCTTTATGCTGGACGGATGGCCAGCGTCGCACCAGAGACCTGCCGAGAGATCACACACGTTAATATTCATACGTCCTGTCCCCAAACCTCCATAACAAGAGCCTGATTACTTGTGTGCCCGGAGCAGGGGAACATGGCGACCGACGACCTGCGCGGCAGAGGAGACCGCACTCCGCGGACACAATATCTACCACACCGATCATAAAAGTTATTAATTCATCAGCATCTGATAATGCTGCCCCCTCCCCCAATAATAAACCCGCACAACACGCCACATGCGGGCAAGGTCTCTTAAAGGGGAAGGCACCGTAAAGGAAGAACTGGACCAAACGTGTGCGGCGCTTACCACGGTGGGTGCCGCTGCCTCTAATCAGAGGGGAGATGGTCACACCAACGGTCATGTCCCCGGAAATGTCCGACAAGAGCCGAGAAATCCGACAAAAGAGCCCCTCGACTAAAGACGGGGTCCGGGAGCTTCTGGTCCTCCGCCGGACCACCACCACCAGAGGGGCGAGCGACTGCCGGGTCATAAAGAGGCAAAAAGAACCGCAAACGTCACAGACAAAAACACACGTGGTGGTCTGCAGGGGGTCCGAGCCCAGACCACAAGTCTGGAGAGCTGGCAGGAGGGCGAGACGGCGGGCACTGCCGGGCGGGGGAGGGGGGCACGAGCTCTTCATCAACAGCTTAATATGCAAAACAGGGGCTCAGCATTAACGAGGAAAGGAGCTCAGGCCAGGATTAGCCAACTGGCAGCGCAGGACGGACCGGAGGGGGAGACGGCCACTTATGGGCTAATTAACGGCCTCCAAATATGTCCTCATCTCCCACCTCCAATGATCAACATTAACGCTTCACAGACCCCAGAGCGAGCCGCGGCACAATGTAGTGTTACAGATTAGGGGCACCGGCCCTTTAAATCTCCTAATTACAATCTGAGAAGGCGGCGGCGAATCCCCAAATCCCAACATTGTAACACGATGAATCATCACGGGAGGCACCGAAACACGAGGAAACACGAGGGGACGCCGACCCGGCCCAAACCGCGTCACCAGAACCTGCGCAACCCAACCCCAGACAGAACCAGCGTCCAACACCACAGTGGTATAACAGATGTATTCTCATATATAGGGGCAGTATTATAGTAGTTATATTCTTGTACATAGGGGCAGTATTATAGTAGTTATATTCTTGTACATAGGGGCAGTATTATAGTAGTTATATTCTTGTACATAGGGGCAGTATTATAGTAGTTATATTCTTGTACATAGGGGCAGTATTATAGTAGTTATATTCTTGTATATAGGGGGCAGTATTATAGTAGTTACATTCTTGTACATAGGGGCAGTATTATAGTAGTTATATTCTTGTATATAGGGGCAGTATTATAGTAGTTATATTCTTGTACATAGGGGGCAGTATTATAGTAGTTATATTCTTGTATATAGGGGCAGTATTATAGTAGTTATATTCTTGTACATAGGGGCAGTATTATAGTAGTTATATTCTTGTACATAGGGGGCAGTATTATAGCAGTTATATTCTTGTATATAGGGGGCAGTATTATAGTAGTTATATTCCTGTACATAGGGGGGCAGTATTATAGTAGTTATATTCTTGTATATAGGGGCAGTATTATAGTAGTTATATTCTTGTACATAGGGGGCAGTATTATAGTAGTTATATTCTTGTACATAGGGGCAGTATTATAGCAGTTATATTCTTGTATATAGGGGGCAGTATTATAGTAGTTATATTCCTGTACATAGGGGGGCAGTATTATAGTAGTTATATTCCTGTACATAGGGGGGCAGTATTATAGTAGTTCTATTCTTGTACATAGGGGGCAGTATTATAGTAGTTCTATTCTTGTACATAGGGGCAGTATTATAGTAGTTATAATCCTGCGTATGATTGGCAGACCTCTGTATTCCCTTCCGTACATTTTGGGGTCACTTGCAGCAGATGAGGACAGTTGGGCACATGTGCAGTTTCCCGGGGATCGTTCTTTGATGCTTGTGCCCCGGATTGGCAGCGTCCGCAGGTGCACGCAGGGTGTAGTGCGGGCAGGTGCGGGCGCTCCCATGTGGGCACATGACGTTCTGCGGATGTGGAGCCTGGAACTATTTGTTTACAGAGATAATAAAACCAGGAACGGAAGTGGATCAGATGGCGCCTGTGCAGCAGCTGGTGCAGCGCGGGCACGGGACCATCAGGGGGCAGAGTGGTCGCTCCATGCTGTAGCTGGAGCCAGAATTCCCAGCACCATATGACAGCATTTTCCGGAATTTGCGCCGCCTGCCCAGCACACGACCTGCCGGGCAGCAGAGGAAACTAGAAAGGAGTCTGACGGAAAGTCGCAGGAATGCAGCGCGCAAGTGATCCCCTCCGCATCAGCGAGACGTAAGACCCCGGGAAACTTCCACACATGGCCCAGGAATTTCCAGGCAGAACATCAGATGAAACGTACGTGGGGCGGCGGAGGCCACGGGCATCACTACTGTACATGGGATTGTGGCGGAGACTTCCCGTACTGCCCAATCTGGTGCAATAGGCTGGCATTAAAGGAACAGTCTTCTGTAGACACCCCCTTTAAGAACATGGAGCCGATACAAGCATGGCGACGGCTGGCGCACACCGAGCGCTTACAGCGGCGGACTGTGCACCAGTCGTAGTTATTTGCAGCTTTGGCTGTGAATGGAGAACAAATAAACCATGAAGTACGAGGCAATAGCTCAATAATGAAGCGGAGTTTGCCCCAATGAGGAGTCACTTCCCTCGTAAACTTTTGCGCAGCGGCACCAGAAGAGAAATCCCCATTAATATCAGCCGACGTCTCCTGGCGCTTTATGGCCGTCCCCGATGACGCTGATCGCGTGCGGTGCTCAGGAGGAAGCTGCTGACTGTCAGCACCCGGGCGGCCATGCTGTGCCCATTGTGTGCCAGCGTAATATAGCATAAAAATTTGGATCAAAAAGTCCCGGGAATATTATAATTTTACCAAGGTAACCAGATATTCCCAATATAAACATTTTTTAACCTAACCCTAGGGGTGGAGATTTTGATAGGCTTCTTCTACAGAAGGAGTCAGTGTGGATATTCAAGTTGGGCTCCCTTACACCAGGGGGGCTTAATGAGCAGCTCGTATTTAGCTGCTTCCTCCCCACTTAGTATGGACAGGGTGTATACTGTTTTAAAAGTCCTATTATGCCTTATTCTGGAAGAATGCTCACTTATTTTGTAAGGGGTTTTATCTATATTGATGGATATTATTATTAGTATCTTTGTATGTGCTTGCCCTAAGGATTGCTGTGGAGAATATGCAAGGTTTATTTATGTAAGCGGTATTAGCCACATATGTGTTTTCTTACCATATGACATCATACTTAATCTAACTAAGTTTGGTATCTATATTATCTTTCCCATACCTGAAGGCCTGTGGTGGTAGCTTTTATGGATGCGGTGCTTAATAATATAACCCTACACCGCTGCCTGAGTGATCCTCATCAGCGGTTGTGAAATTTATCTAAGTCCTAATTCTACGGCATTGCGCATGCGTGCCTATGGTCTTTCTATTGGATCATGAGATACGGCTCTCTAAGGATGCTAGTGTTGCATCTATGGAGACCGCGCGCATGCGCGGTAGCTCCTGTTTTCCCTTCCAGTAGTTCTGACCCCAGCGGGTATCCGTCCGGCGCGGGCGCAGTGTGCGCACGATACTGGGCATGCGCGGCCGGATCCCAGAACGTATCAGCATAGCTGGCCGGCGGGTCTATTGATCCTTTAGGGCCCCCGTATGGCGCGTGCATGAAGCGCGCGTCATGTCAGGGGTGTGCACCGGATATTCCGTTAGCATCCGCCCTGCTGTGCCCTCAGGTGTATGGGATAATGTATGGTATATATATACCACACATGGTAGTGCAGCTCCATGGCGATCACTTGGACTGTGGTGGTCATCTGCACAGTATTACCTGTACCACTGCTGATCCTGTTTACCTGACGCCATGGACCTGCACACCTAATCTCCATATCATTCTGGGCAAGTACTAATGCATCATTGGTTTCTCATCTGTTCATGCCATTGTGATAATGTTTTCAAACTGTGCACCTTTATGTATCTCTATGCTGATTAAATGTATTTAACCTCATAGCCTCCTGATGAACCACACTCTCCGTGTGGGGAAACGCGTCGAGGTGGAGTTACTGAGGTGGAATGTTTGCATGACATGAAAGTGGATGGTTCACCTATAATAAAAGGACTTCTGAAAGAGCGACAGCATATATTTGCTTGGACCTTATGGACTGACATGCCCCAAATCTTTGGTGCTGAAATAATACTATATTTACAGCCTACAAGATAAGTCCTATGCTCTAAGTTGACTGTGAACCATTTCTACCTTTTACATTTAAATGTCATTTGTAATGTATTATATGTACATGATCTTTTGATCGCATGTTTGGTTTACACTGTGGTGTGGAATTTTTAATGTAATAAAAATTGTTTATATTGGGAATATCTGGTTACCAGCGTAATATACACTAACGATGCAATCACCTTAACGACTCCGACGGAACGGCGATGTGCCCAGCGGAAATATGAGCCCCATATATCACCACCGAGCCCACACTACGGGCGCCGCTCATCTATCTCCCCAGACCCTGGCTCTTCATGCTTTACACTGCATCACTGCTCCGAGGCTCAGCTATGACCAGTGACCACAGCCTAGCAGCATTGTCTATGGAGTGTGAAGCCATCCAAACCCACCTAGTGTCTCCCTAGACCCTGCTCTTCTCCATGCTTTACACTGCATCACTGCTCCATTAGGGCTCAGCTGTGACCAGTGACTTCAGCAGAGCTGCATTGTGCATTAGACTTTATATAATACCTTCTGTCTTGTTTGAAACTCTGGCTGCTGATCTGCCTCCCCCATGCTTTACACTACTGCTCTGCCCGTTCTCATTGGCCTCTGCATATACGCAGCTTCCATATCAGAAGCCTCCATCATCCCCTTCTCTTGTCTCATCCCATAAGAAAAAGGGGAGAAAGGATTTTAGAAAGACATACCTGGCTGCTGCAGAACCTCTTGCCCGGTCTGTAGCTAAACCTGTAGCAGCTGAGGTGCGACTTCTAGCCCCAATATTCTTGTGTAACTCCTTGGTGACCTCTGTAGAATGGAGGAGGTGCGTTACAGTGTGCAGCCCCCTCCTAATATGTCGCCGCTCTGTAACCGGCCGGGCCGGGAACTCTGCAGAACTGGAAAAGCCGCCCGGATGACTTCTGGTGGATCCGGGTCCCAAATAACAGGGGGTGGTGATGGGCGCGGGCACAGCACAGGTCTGTACTCGTATGTGTGTCGGTGATCACTCTGCAGAGCAGACCTGGTAATGGGTTTACATCAGATACGATGACGTCCCATCCATCTGTCTCCTGACCGCTGCAGCCAATCACTAGCCTTAAAGAATATATACACAGCATGTGAATGTTGAGGCCAGAGATGTCCTGACCACAGCAGAAAAATCACTGGCCTTAGCATGTGACTGGCGCAGCCAATCACTGGCCTTAGCATGTGACTGGCGCAGCCAATCACTGGCCTTAGCATGTGACTGGCGCAGCCAATCACTGGCCTTAGCATGTGACTGGCGCAGCCAATCACTGGCCTTAGCATGTGACTGGCGCAGCCAATCACTGGCCTTAGCATGTGACTGGCGCAGCCAATCACTGGCCTTAGCATGTGACTGGCGCAGCCAATCACTGGCCTTAGCATGTGACTGGCGCAGCCAATCACTGGCCTTAGCATGTGACTGGCGCAGCCAATCACTGGCCTTAGCATGTGACTGGCGCAGCCAATCACTGGCCTTAGCATGTGACTGGCGCAGCCAATCACTGGCCTTAGCATGTGACTGGCGCAGCCAATCACTGGCCTTAGCATGTGACTGGCGCAGCCAATCACTGGCCTTAGCATGTGACTGGCGCAGCCAATCACTGGCCTTAGCATGTGACTGGCGCAGCCAATCACTGGCCTTAGCATGTGACTGGCGCAGCCAATCACTGGCCTTAGCATGTGACTGGCGCAGCCAGTGATTGGCTGCAGTGGTCAGAACATCACTGGCCCAAAATTCACATGCTGTGTATATATTCCTTGAGGCCAGTGATTGGCTGCAGCGGTCAGGACATCATTGCGAATGCTTATTTCACATCATTACGTAAACCTGAAGCCACTATGGAACTATAACACCCAGCATGCCCTGACAGCCCCTAGATACTGTGTCCGTCACTTCAAGACCGGAGACTAATCCTACAAGTTGGAGTGACGATCTGGCACAAGGCAAAGCTGCCGATGCTCCAGTCACACCCAAAGCTGCACACAGAACTCTGTCACCGAGCCTCAGGACGGCAGGCGGTGTCACCTTCAAAGACCACAATGCAGTAGAGCAGGATTACCACGGTCCCTGTAGTCCTCACCCTGCTCCGATACCACCCCCCGGATTCAGCGTGAGACCCACAAGTCTTGGAAGTCCCAGTATACGGTGATCAGTACAGAGCAAGGTCATCGGAGCCGCAGCTCCCAAAATAAAAAGCACATACTGGAGCGAGCGCCAAACTATGCAGCTCCAGGAATATCACCCCCAGCCGGGAGGAAGGAACCTCAGGAGCCGGCGATCCATCACTGCAGGACGAAACCGGACAATAGATCCACCCCCCCTCCCAAAAGGCAATTTGGGGGTCATTCAGTAAAGTCACTATAACTAATAGATGACCATCGATGATGCAGGCTATGTCCGCTCTTACTTCAGAAAAAGGGCCTGTCCCTTTAAATGGCAGCATTCACGTACCACGTTCTGACATGTGGCACCGATCCAACGTGGAACGTCTGAAGCCTGCCCTATAAGCACTGACTGCACAAAAGCCTCTGAAGACCCCCCTGCAAATTGGGACCCCGGCCCTGTCACCTGAGGGGACGTCACTGTCACGGTCTGCAACGAGGAGGGCCGCAGGGTACACAACCCCCCCCACCCTTACAGTGCCCTGAAGTCTATTATGGACATATAAAAGACACAGGACGCTGAAGTGTCAGTAAGAAACAGCAACGCTGACTGTTTCCATTCAAAGGAATGGACAGGACCAAGAGTGCAAACTACTATTCTCTGTTATCAACCAAGTCAAGCAGTGGAGAAGTGGCCTGTATTAGAGATCACTATCGCTCCCTGTTATCAGACATTTCAACTTTATTCCATATCTCCAGGCGCTCCAGTGATGTTTTAAGGCCACTGACATTAGGGTTACTGGCCCTTTAAGTACAGGTGACGTGGGTCTGATGGGTGTAATGTGGGATAATCAGAGGTCTCAGACGACAATTCATTATATGGTGGCGACAGGAGGAGTTAACTGAGGAAATCAGATTTAATTAGATGAGAAATAATCGCTGAAAAACACCACCTGAGCCCCCGATACATCCCAGGCAGCAGCGACCTATTAGAGACTACAACTCCCAGCATGCACAGTATGAAGGGAGCAGAGCCTCAGTACAGCACGACGCGTCACAACTGAGGGGCAAAGCTGGTAGTGAGACCCCCAGTCAGGAGACATCACAGCCAGGGAAACGGGGACCACCGTGCCCCATTTTCAGGCAAATCAGACTATCAACGTGCGCAGAGGGGCCGCAGAACAGCTCCGAGAAAATGCCCTGAGGAGCTACCAGAGGGTTGGTAATAAGGGAGGAGCGGCTGTGACACTGCCGCAGGGTAAAGGAGGCACCGGGCAACATCCGCCCAGAGGCACAAAGACATGGCAGCCATGGGAGAGGGAGGCCGTGTATATACTAGTATACAGCGGGCACTGGGGATTATTGACATCAGGGCAGTGTACGGGGACAAGGGGTACAGAAGGCAGCAGATGGGTGCATAGGTTACTGGAATTTTTGGGGTGAGTATATAGGTGTATTGGGGCAGTATATAGGTGTACAAGGAGGGGGGGAGGCAGGTATTGGGGGCAGCACACAAGCGTCTCGGGGGCAGCACACAAGCGTCTCGGGGGCAGCACACAAGCGTCTCGGGGGCAGCACACAAGCGTCTCGGGGGCAGCACACAAGCGTCTCGGGGGCAGCACACAAGCGTCTCGGGGGCAGCACACAAGCGTCTCGGGGGCAGCACACAAGCGTCTCGGGGGCAGCACACAAGCGTCTCGGGGGCAGCACACAAGCGTCTCGGGGGCAGCACACAAGCGTCTCGGGGGCAGCACACAAGCGTCTCGGGGGCAGCACACAAGCACTCATCAGTCGCTGTATATGCACGGTGTCGGGCACGATGACCCCGTAATGTGATATTATCCAGGTTTCTTTGGACACCAGAAGCTTTTCTCTCCTCTTCAGCTGCAGATATAAACCTGAATTCAGCTTTCTGAGCCCCCAATGTACCGGTGAGGGGTCCGCGTCGTCACAGACAGAACATCCCAAGACGTAGTGACTGTCCTTCATGTGTCAGAGCCGCACAGGATTGCACAGGGTGCGGGGTACGGCTAGGGCAGCTTACAGGGGTATCAGGGCAGTGTGTGGGGGAATTCTGGGCAATATTTGGGAGCCGGGTACCATCGGCAGCGTGCAAGTGGTTCTTGGCAGTATATAGGGAAGGTTTCTGCGACAATGTACAGGGGGCTGGACAATATATTGGGGGGGGGGGCGGGGGGCACAGTGACAGTGTCTGGACAGTATATTGGGGGGTTTGTACAGTGGGTTCTAGGCTGTAAGAATGTGTGTGGACCGTGGCAGTGTATACGGGGGGTACACAGTACAAGGAGGCTCTGGGCAGTATATGGGGGGTACGTGGCAGTGTACAGGGGGCTCTGTCCAGTATATGGGGGGGGGGTACGTGGCAGTGTACAGGGGGCTCTGGGCAGTATATGGGGGGGTACGTGGCAGTGTACAGGGGGCTCTATCCAGTATATGGGGGGGGTACGTGGCAGTGTACAGGGGGCTCTGTCCAGTATATGGGGGGTGTACGTGGCAGTGTACAGGGGGCTCTGTCCAGTATATGGGGGGGGGGTACGTGGCAGTGTACAGGGGGCTCTGTCCAGTATATGGGGGGGGGGGTACGTGGCAGTGTACAGGGGGCTCTGTCCAGTATATGGGGGGGGGGGTACGTGGCAGTGTACAGGGGGCTCTGTCCAGTATATGGGGGGGGGGGGGGGGAGTACGTGGCAGTGTACAGGGGGCTCTGTCCAGTATATGGGGGGGTACGTGGCAGTGTACAGGGGGCTACGTGGCAGTGTACAGGGGGCTCTGTCCAGTATATGGGGGGGGGGGGTACGTGGCAGTGTACAGGGGGCTCTGGGCAGTATATGGGGGGGGGGTACCTGGCAGTGTACAGGGGGCTCTGGGCAGTATATGGGGGGGTACGTGGCAGTGTACAGGGGCTCTGGGCAGTATATGGGGGGGTACGTGGCAGTGTACAGGGGGCTCTGGGCAGTATATGGGGGGGGGGTACGTGGCAGTGTACAGGGGGCTCTGGGCAGTATATGGGGGGGGGTACGTGGCAGTGTACAGGGGGCTCTGGGCAGTATATGGGGGGGGGGTACGTGGCAGTGTACAGGGGGCTCTGGGCAGTATATGGGGGGGGTACGTGGCAGTGTACAGGGGGCTCTGGGCAGTATATGGGGGGGGGTACGTGGCAGTGTACAGGGGGCTCTGGGCAGTATATGGGGGGGGGTACGTGGCAGTGTACAGGGGGCTCTGGGCAGTATATGGGGGGGGTACGTGGCAGTGTACAGGGGGCTCTGGGCAGTATATGGGGGGGGTACGTGGCAGTGTACAGGGGGCTCTGGGCAGTATATGGGGGGGGTGCGTGGCAGTGTACAGGGGGCTCTGTCCAGTATATGGGGGGTACATGGCAGTGTACAGGGGGCTCTGTCCAGTATATGGGGGGTACGTGGCAGTGTACAGGGGGCTCTGGGCAGTATATGGGGGGTACGTGGCAGTGTACAGGGGGCTCTGTGCAGTATATGAAGGGGTGCGTGGCAGTGTACAGGGAGCTCTGTCCAGTATATGGGGGGGGGGGGGGTACGTGGCAGTGTACAGGGGGCTCTGAGCAGTATATGAGGGGTACGTGGCAGTGTACAGGGGGCTCTGGGCAGTATATGGGGGGGGGGGGTGCGTGGCAGTGTACAGGGGGCTCTGTACAGTATATGGGGGGGTACGGGGCAGTGTACAGGGGGCTCTGTCCAGTATATGGGGGGGGTACGTGGTACTGTACAGGGGGCTCTGGGCAGTATATGGGGGTATATGGCAGTGTACAGGGGGCTCTGGGCAGTATATGAGGGGGTACGTGGCAGTGTACAGGGGGCTCTGGGCAGTATATGGGGGGGGTACGTGGTACTGTACAGGGGGCTCTGGGCAGTATATGGGGGTATATGGCAGTGTACAGGGGGCTCTGGGCAGTATATGGGGGGGTACATGGCAGTGTACAGGGGGCTCTGGGCAGTATATTGGGGGGGTGCGTGGCAGTGTACAGGGGGCTCTGTCCAGTATATGGGGGGGGGGGGGTACGTGGTACTGTACAGGGGGCTCTGGGCAGTATATGGAAGTATATGGCAGTGTACAGGGGGCTCTGTCCAGTACATGGGGGGGTACGGGGCAATGTACAGGGGGCTCTGTCCAGTATATGGGGGGGGGGGGGACGTGGTACTGTACAGGGGGCTCTGGGCAGTATATGGAAGTATATGGCAGTGTACAGGGGGCTCTGTCCAGTATATGGGGGGGGGGGGGGGTACGTGGTACTGTACAGGGGGCTCTGGGCAGTATATGGGGGTATATGGCAGTGTACAGGGGGCTCTGGGCAGTATATGGAGCTATTGGGGCAGGCAGTAGAGGCCGCATGCAGGTGTACGGGGGGGAGGTATAGGGGCAGCAGGCACGTTGGCAGTACACGGTTGGACGGGGTCGTGCAGTACACTATCCCGGCCGCGGACAGTCGGGGTCACTACTGGCTCCGGTGCGCAGCTCCCGCCATTCCTCCTCACTCCCGCCCTCGCTCTCCGGCCTCCTCCTCACCTGCGCCCGCTCCCTGTCTCCAGCCGCTCCGCTCTTCTGCCCGTCCGGCCGCCGCCGTCTCTTATTGTCGCCTCCCCGGGTTGCCTGGAAGCGTCACCATGACGGCCATCGCACGAGGGAGCAGCGACCAATCACAGCTCCTCCTGCAGACGTGCACCAATACGTTGCGCAAAGTCGCCCCGCCCTCGTCGCGCTGCAGGACGGGAACTGTAGTCCCACTTTAGCCCCGCCTCTTTATTTGTTTTCCACAAACCAAGGTCGCGGCACACACGTGCTCCTATCCGACCAATCAACCACTGAGCCCACCACTTCCTAGTCACGTGAACTGTTGCTAGGACAACCATGACACTTCTCTAGTGATGATGGGTCAATGGAAGTTTATAGTGATCAACAGAGACTCAGCTGCCAGGAACAGAAATGTCACTGACTGTTACTCTCACATAGCTGTGATATCAATAAAGTTATTACAAAACATCTAAGTGTGTGTGTGTGTGTGTGTACTGCTGTGTGTGTGTACTGCTGTGTGTGTGTGTGTGTATACTGCTGTGTGTGTGTGTGTGTACTGCTGTGTGTGTGTGTGTACTGCTGTGTGTGTGTACTGCTGTGTGTGTGCGTACTGCTGTGTGTGTGCGTACTGCTGTGTGTGTGCGTACTGCTGTGTGTGTGCGTACTGCTGTGTGTGTGTGTGTGTGTACTGCTGTGTGTGTGCGTACTGCTGTGTGTGTGTACTGCTGTGCTGTGTGTGTGTACTGCTGTGTGTGTGTGTGTGTATACTGCTGTGTGTGTGTGTACTGCTGTGTGTGTGTACTGCTGTGTGTGTGCGTACTGCTGTGTGTGTGCGTACTGCTGTGTGTGTGCGTACTGCTGTGTGTGTGCGTACTGCTGTGTGTGTGTACTGCTGTGCTGTGTGTGTATACTGCTGTGTGTGTATACTGCTGTGTGTGTATACTGCTGTGTGTGTGTACTGCTGTGTGTGTGTACTGCTGTGTGTGTGTGTATACTGCTGTGTGTGTGTGTGTACTGCTGTGCTGTGTGTGTGTGTACTGCTGTGCTGTGTCTGTGTGTACTGCTGTGCTGTGTCTGTGTGTACTGCTGTGTGTGTGTATACTGCTGTGTGTGTGTGTACTGCTGTGCTGTGTGTGTGTGTACTGCTGTGCTGTGTCTGTGTGTACTGCTGTGCTGTGTCTGTGTGTACTGCTGTGTGTGTGTATACTGCTGTGTGTGTGTGTACTGCTGTGCTGTGTATACTGCTGTGTGTGTACTGCTGTGTGTGTGTACTGCTGTGTGTGTGTACTGCTGTGTGTGTGTACTGCTGTGTGTGTGTACTGCTGTGTGTGTGTGTATACTGCTGTGTGTGTGTGTGTACTGCTGTGTGTGTGTACTGCTGTGTGTGTGTGTATACTGCTGTGTGTGTGTGTACTGCTGTGCTGTGTGTGTGTGCGTACTGCTGTGTGTGCGTACTGCTGTGTGTGTGTACTGCTGTGTGTGTGTACTGCTGTGTGTGTGTGTATACTGCTGTGTGTGTGTGTGTACTGCTGTGCTGTGTGTGTGTGCGTACTGCTGTGTGTGTGTACTGCTGTGTGTGTGTACTGCTGTGTGTGTGTATACTGCTGTGTGTGTGTGTGTACTGCTGTGCTGTGTGTGTGTGTACTGCTGTGCTGTGTCTGTGTGTACTGCTGTGTGTGTGTATACTGCTGTGTGTGTGTGTACTGCTGTGCTGTGTATGTGTATACTGCTGTGTGTGTACTGCTGTGTGTGTGTACTGCTGTGTGTGTGTACTGCTGTGTGTGTGTATACTGCTGTGTGTGTGTGTGTACTGCTGTGCTGTGTGTGTGTGTACTGCTGTGCTGTGTCTGTGTGTACTGCTGTGTGTGTGTATACTGCTGTGTGTGTGTGTACTGCTGTGCTGTGTATGTGTATACTGCTGTGTGTTGTACTGCTGTGTGTGTGTACTGCTGTGTGTGTGTACTGCTGTGTGTGTGCACTGCTGTGTGTGTGCACTGCTGTGTGTGTGCACTGCTGTGTGTGTGTACTGCTGTGTGTGTGTACTGCTGTGTGTGTTGCTGTGTGTGTATACTGCTGTGTGTGTGTGTGTGTACTGCTGTGCTGTGTGTGTGTATACTGCTGTGTGTGTGTACTGCTGTGCTGTGTGTATACTGCTGTGTGTGTACTCTGCTGTGTGTGTGTGTACTGCTGTGTGTGTGTACTGCTGTGCTGTGTGTGTATACTGCTGTGTGTGTGTGTACTGCTGTGTGTGTGTGTATACTGCTGTGTGTGTGTACTGCTGTGCTGTGTGTGTGTGTGCTGCTGTGCTGTGTGTGTACTGCTGTGCTGTGTGTGTATACTGCTGTGTGTGTGTGTGTGTACTGCTGTGCTGTGTGTATACTGCTGTGTGTGTACTGCTGTGCTGTGTGTATACTGCTGTGTGTGTACTGCTGTGTGTGTGTGTGTGTGTGTGTGTGTACTGCTGTGCTGTGTGTATACTGCTGTGTGTGTATACTGCTGTGTGTGTGTGTACTGCTGTGTGTGTGTGTGTGTACTGCTGTGCTGTGTGTGTGTATACTGCTGTGTGTGTGTGTGTATACTGCTGTGCTGTGTGTGTGTATACTGCTGTGTGTGTGTGTGTGTACTGCTGTGTGTGTGTACTGCTGTGTGTGTGTATACTGCTGTGTGTGTATACTGCTGTGTGTGTATACTGCTGTGTGTGTATACTGCTGTGTGTGTGTGTGTGTGTGTGTGTACTGCTGTGCTGTGTGTGTGTATACTGCTGTGTGTGTGTGTATACTGCTGTGCTGTGTGTGTGTATACTGCTGTGTGTGTGTGTGTGTACTGCTGTGTGTGTACTGCTGTGTGTGTATACTGCTGTGTGTGTATACTGCTGTGTGTGTACTGTTGTGTGTGTATACTGCTGTGTGTGTGCGTACTGCTGTGTGTGTATACTGCTGTGTGTGTGCGTACTGCTGTGTGTGTGTGTGTATACTGCTGTGTGTGTATACTGCTGTGTGTGTACTGCTGTGCTGTGTGTGTACTGTTGTGTGTGTATACTGCTGTGTGTGTGCGTACTGCTGTGTGTGTATACTGCTGTGTGTGTGCGTACTGCTGTGTGTGTGTACTGCTGTGTGTGTGTGTGTGTGTGTACTGCTGTGTGTGTATACTGCTGTGTGTGTATACTGCTGTGTGTGTATACTGCTGTGTGTGTATACTGCTGTGTGCGTGTACTGCTGTGTGTGTGTACTGCTGTGTGCGTGTACTGCTGTGTGTGTGTACTGCTGTGTGTGTGTGTACTGCTGTGTGTGTATATACTGCTGTGTGTGTATATACTGCTGTGCTGTGTGTGTCTGTCCGAAAAATGGCCGAACCCTGTCATGTCAGCAAGATGGAGCTGGCATTCACCCATATAAGACGATTCAATAGGGGGTCATACAGAACAAGCCTTAGTGCCCCCATAAGACGAGTGCAGAGCCCATCCTCAAGACAGGGGCCACACACAGGGCCCGATATCCCCCATGCCCCATAACCAAAGTGTCCGCGGTGCTCCCCCATAACCAAAGCGTCCGTGACGCGCCCACATGGGTTACCCATCACTGGGCCGCTGTTCCTATCATGGGTCGCCGCGGTGACCTTGCTCGGTTCCGTGACCCCGGCGATGTCAATAAAGCTGGGGATGATGGGGGTAGTTGTTCGGGACACCACCTGTGCTGTGCGGCCAGTATTAGCCCCCGCTGCGGAGGGTCTCTCTTCTGGGGCGGATGGTGACGCAGCTCGGGTGTTGCAGCTCTCCACAGGTAGGGCTTGGCCCTGGGGAGGATGATAGGAGTAGTCGTCTATGACGCAGGGGCGCGATGTTGGACGCGCCGGCAATAATGGGACGACACAGAGGGCGCAGCTCACGGTCTTTACTCACTGGTCACACACCGCCATTGGAGCACTGCGCTACACTGTGATGGGCTCCAGCCAGTCCCGGAGGTTGAGGCCGGTGGTTCCTTCTGTGCGTCTCCTTTCGACAGTTTCCCTCGATCTCAGCTCCCGGGCC
Source organism: Anomaloglossus baeobatrachus (assembly GCF_048569485.1). Classification (NCBI taxonomy): domain Eukaryota; kingdom Metazoa; phylum Chordata; class Amphibia; order Anura; family Aromobatidae; genus Anomaloglossus; species Anomaloglossus baeobatrachus. Next base: position 10,267,778 of record NC_134356.1, on the reverse strand, counting down.
GTGGAACGGGTCACAGGTGCCTCCTGCGCTCCCCACAAACCCTGGGATCCCCCTTCTTTCCTAAGAACCCGGGTTGAGCTTCCCGCTCCAGACCACGGGTCCCGGACAGTCCTTGTCGCTGCTAGTCTCCTCGAGTGCGACCGGGCACTTGCTGCGCCCGGAACCGACTTCTGGCTCCTGGTCCTGGGACAAGTTCCTGCAGCCGCCCGTCCCCAGGACCTCTCTCCTGACGCTCTCCTTAGACTGTCACTTTGTGCCTGTAACTGAAACTCTGTGTGATGGCTCCTCACTTCTGCCTCCCGGGTTGCTGAACTAGTGGGCAAGAGGTCCCATACCTCGTGATGGCCACCCCCGCACCTACCCTAGCCCAGTCCCAGTGGAAGAGCTCCCGTGTTATGTGTGGATTGAGTGTGTTGTTGGTGGTTTACCAGTGATGACCTCCTCCATATCCGAGATAAATACTGCACCTCGGGTGAGGTGCAGTACCCTGTGGCGCTTGAAGCCACAGGGGCGCCACATCTACAGCACCCCATAACCAAAATGTCCACAGTGGGACCCCATAACCAAAATGTCTGCGGCACCCCCCCTTAACCAAAGTGTCTACAACACTCCATATTAAAACTCTGTGGTTCCCCATAAACAAAGCATCCGCAGTGCCCCCCATAACCAAAGTGTCCACGGCACCCCATAACCAAAGTGTCCACGGTGCCTCATAACTAAAGTGTCCGCGGTGCCCCCCCCTTTAACTAAAGTGTCCGCGGTGCCCCCCCCAACAAAAGTGTCCACGGTGCCCCCCCCCCCCCCAACAAAAATGTCCGCGGTGCCTCCCCTATAATCAAAGTGTCCGCATTGCCCTGATGAATAGCTGGAAATCTCTGTCTCTATCTTTGATACCTAAGATAGGAAGTGTTATCATGGGGACAAAAGTAAAGCCGCTCCTCACCCGAACTTGTCTTGGTAAAGATGAGCCTTCCCCTGCCCCAGGGGCGTCACTACAATAGGTGCAGGGGCTATAATCGCACCCGGGCCCTGGAGCCTCGGGGACCTCAAAAGTTCCTCTGTCCTATATGAAGAGACCAATGCTATTAAAGACTTTAGCCAATAATTGGGGGTCCCGTTGGAGCTCGAAGTTTCGCCACTGCCCGGACCACAATAAGGACCTCACTGAGAGCGGTCCCCGGCTGAAGCCCCCCGCAATGAGCCCCAACAGAAGGCCATCCTGAGGAACCTGAGCGATGCCTGCACTGGATGTGAGCAAAATGTCCACTCAACTGTATCAGGGGGCGTCAGCTGATGGCAACAAAACAGGTAACGGGACCAAAACCCCAAAAAAAGACCCCGTTATATGTCAGTGGGGTCTACTGGGACGGGTCGTGTGATCCGGGCCTTCGTTACACCGGGACTCTATCTGCGTGTGGAGACATTGCCACCTACCGTCCACATATGGTGCCTGCGGCTACGACTAAGGTCGCGGCAGATCAGTAGCGCCACCTGCGTCCGGCCTGAAGTACTGCAGACTGTGGAACAGGTGAGGAGCAAACGAAAAATACAAAAAAAAACAAAACAAAAATTACCACTTTATGGTCTATGCAATAAAAAGTGATTAAAACGTCGCATATGCCCCGAAATGGTATCAATAAGAAACTGCGCTCCCCCCGCCAACAACAAGCCCCTAACCTGAGCTCCCCCGCCAACAACAAGCCCCTAACCTCAGCTCCCCCGCCAACAGCAAGCCCCTAACCTCAGCTCCCCCGCCAACAACAAGCCCCTAACCTGAGGTCCCCCGCCAACAGCAAGCCCCTAACCTGAGCTCCCCCCGCCAACAGCGAGCCCCTAACCTCAGCTCCCCCGCCAACAACAAGCCCCCAACCTGAGGTCCCCACCCAACAACAAGCCCCTAACCTGAGGTCCCCCGCCAACAACAAGCCCCTAACCTGAGCTCCCCCGCCAACAGCGAGCCCCTAACCTCAGCTCCCCCGCCAACAACAAGCCCCCAACCTGAGGTCCCCCGCCAACAACAAGCCCCTAACCTGAGCTCCCCCGCCAACAACAAGCTCCTAACCTCAGCTCCCCCGCCAACAACAAGCCCCTACCCTGAGCTCCCCCGCCAACAACAAGCTCCTAACCTGAGCTCCCCCGCCAACAACAAGCTCCTAACCTCAGCTCCCCCGCCAACAACAAGCTCCTAACCTGAGCTCCCCCGCCAACAACAAGCCCCTAACCTCAGCTCCCCCGCCAACAGCAAGCCCCTAACCTCAGCTCCCCCGCCAACAGCAAGCCCCTAACCTGAGGTCCCCCACCAACAGCAAGCCCCTAACCTGAGCTCCCCCGCCAACAGCAAGCCCCTAACCTCAGCTCCCCCGCCAACAGCAAGCCCCTAACCTGAGGTCCCCCACCAACAGCAAGCCCCTAACCTGAGGTCCCCCCACCAACAGCAAGCCCCCAACCTGAGCTCCCCCGCCAACAGCAAGCCCCCAACCTGAGCTCCCCCGCCAACAACAAGCCCCTAACCTGAGCTCCCCCGCCAACAGCAAGCCCCTAACCTGAGCTCCCCCGCCAACAGCAAGCCCCTAACCTGAGCTCCCCCCGCCAACAGCAAGCCCCTAACCTGAGCTCCCCCGCCAACAACAAGCCCCTAACCTGAGCTCCCCCGCCAACAACAAGCCCCTAACCTGAGCTCCCCCGCCAACAGCAAGCCCCTAACCTGAGGTCCCCCGCCAACAGCAAGCCCCCAACCTGAGGTCCCCCGCCAACAGCAAGCCCCCAACCTGAGGTCCCCCGCCAACAGCAAGCCCCCAACCTGAGCTCCCCCGCCAACAGCAAGCCCCCAACCTGAGGTCCCCCGCCAACAGCAAGCCCCCAACCTGAGCTCCCCCGCCAACAGCAAGCCCCCAACCTGAGCTCCCCCACCAACAGCAAGCCCCTAACCTGAGCTCCCCCCGCCAACAACAAGCTCCTAACCTGAGCTCCCCCCGCCAACAGCAAGCCCCCAACCTGAGCTCCCCCACCAACAGCAAGCCCCTAACCTGAGCTCCCCCGCCAACAGCAAGCCCCTAACCTGAGCTCCCCCCGCCAACAACAAGCTCCTAACCTGAGCTCCCCCCGCCACAGCGAGCTCCTACCCTGAGCTCCCCCGCCAACAGCAAGCCCCCAACCTGAGCTCGCCCACCAACAGCAAGCCCCTAACCTGAGCTCCCCCCCGCCAACAACAAGCCCCTAACCTGAGCTCCCCCGCCAACAACAAGCCCCTAACCTGAGCTCCCCCGCCAACAGCAAGCCCCTAACCTGAGCTCCCCCGCCAACAGCAAGCCCCTAACCTGAGGTCCCCCGCCAACAACAAGCTCCTAACCTGAGCTCCCCCCGCCAACAGCGAGCTCCTACCCCTGAGCTCCCCCGCCAACAGCAAGCCCCCAACCTGAGCTCCCCCGCCAACAACAAGCCCCTAACCTGAGCTCCCCGCCAACAGCAAGCCCCTAACCTGAGGTCCCCCGCCAAAGCAAGCCCCCAACCTGAGCTCCCCCGCCAACAGCAATCCCCTAACCTCAGCTCCCCCGCCAACAGCAAGCCCCTAACCTGAGGTCCCCCGCCAACAGCAAGCCCCTAACCTGAGGTCCCCCGTCAACAACAAGTCCCTAACCTGAGCTCCCCCGCCAACAGCAAGCCCCTAACCTGAGCTCCCCCCGCCAACAGCAAGCCCCTAACCTGAGCTCCCCCGCCAACAGCAAGCCCCTACCCTGAGCTCCCCCGCCAACAACAAGCTCCTAACCTGAGGTCCCCCGCCAACAGCAAGCCCCTAACCTCAGCTCCCCCCGCCAACAGCAAGCTCCTAACCTGAGCTTCCCCGCCAACAACAAGCTCCTAACCTGAGGTCCCCCGCCAACAGCAAGCCCCCAACCTCAGCTCCCCCGCCAACAAGCCCCTAACCTGAGCTCCCCCGCCAACAACAAGCTCCTAACCTGAGGTCCCCCGCCAACAGCAAGCCCCCCAACCTCAGCTCCCCCGCCAACAAGCCCCTAACCTGAGCTCCCCCGCCAACAACAAGCTCCTAACCTGAGGTCCCCCGCCAACAGCAAGCCCCCAACCTCAGCTCCCCCGCCAACAGCAAGCCCCTAATCTAAGCTCCCCCGCAAACAGCAAGCCCCTAATCTGAGCTCCCCCGAAAACAGCAAGCCCCTAACCTGGACTCCCCCACCAACAACAAGCCCCTAACCTGAGCTCCCCCACCAACAGCAAGCCCCTAACCTGAGCTCCCCCGCCAACAGCAAGCCCCTAACCTGAGCTCCCCCCGCCAACAACAAGCTCCTAACCTGAGCTCCCCGCCAACAGCGAGCTCCTACCCTGAGCTCCCCCGCCAACAGCAAGCCCCCAACCTGAGCTCCCCCCACCAACAGCAAGCCCCTAACCTGAGCTCCCCCCGCCAACAACAAGCCCCTAACCTGAGCTCCCCCGCCAACAACAAGCCCCTAACCTGAGCTCCCCCGCCAACAGCAAGCCCCCTAACCTGAGCTCCCCCGCCAACAGCAAGCCCCTAACCTGAGCTCCCCCCGCCAACAACAAGCTCCTAACCTGAGCTCCCCCGCCAACAGCGAGCTCCTACCCTGAGCTCCCCCGCCAACAGCGAGCTCCTACCCTGAGCTCCCCCGCCAACAGCAAGCCCCCAACCTGAGCTCCCCCACCAACAGCAAGCCCCTAACCTGAGCTCCCCCCGCCAACAACAAGCCCCTAACCTGAGCTCCCCCGCCAACAACAAGCCCCTAACCTGAGCTCCCCCGCCAACAGCAAGCCCCTAACCTGAGCTCCCCCGCCAACAGCAAGCCCCCTAACCTGAGGTCCCCCGCCAACAACAAGCTCCTAACCTGAGCTCCCCCGCCAACAGCGAGCTCCTACCCTGAGCTCCCCCGCCAACAGCAAGCCCCCCAACCTGAGCTCCCCCGCCAACAACAAGCCCCTAACCTGAGCTCCCCCGCCAACAGCAAGCCCCTAACCTGAGGTCCCCCGCCAAAGCAAGCCCCCAACCTGAGCTCCCCCGCCAACAGCAAGCCCCTAACCTCAGCTCCCCCGCCAACAGCAAGCCCCTAACCTGAGGTCCCCCGCCAACAGCAAGCCCCTAACCTGAGGTCCCCCGTCAACAACAAGTCCCTAACCTGAGCTCCCCCGTCAACAGCAAGCCCCTAACCTGAGCTCCCCCGCCAACAGCAAGCCCCTAACATGAGCTCCCCCGCCAACAGCAAGCCCCTACCCTGAGCTCCCCCGCCAACAACAAGCCCCTAACCTGAGCTCCCCCGCCAACAACAAGCTCCTAACCTGAGATCCCCCGCCAACAACAAGCCCCTAACCTGAGGTCCCCCGCCAACAGCAAGCCCCTAACCTCAGCTCCCCCGCCAACAGCAAGCCCCTAACCTGAGCTCCCCCGCCAACAGCAAGCCCCCAACCTGAGCTCCCCCGCCAACAGCAAGCTCCTAACCTCAGCTCCCCCGCCAACAACAAGCTCCTAACCTCAGCTCCCCGCCAACAACAAGCCCCTAACCTGAGCTCCCCCGCCAACAGCAAGCCCCTAACCTGAGCTCCCCCCCGCCAACAGCAAGCCCCTAACCTGAGCTCCCCCGCCAACAGCAAGCCCCTAACCTGAGCTCCCCCGCCAACAGCAAGCCCCCTAACCTGAGCTCCCCCGCCAACAGCAAGCCCCTAACCTGAGCTCCCCCGCCAACAGCAAGCCCCTAACCTGAGCTCCCCCGCCAACAACAAGCCCCTAACCTCAGCTCCCCGCCAACAACAAGCCCCTAACCTCAGCTCCCCCCGCCAACAGCAAGCCCCTAACCTGAGCTCCCCCCGCCAACAGCAAGCCCCTAACCTGAGGTCCCCGCCAACAACAAGCCCCTAACCTCAGCTCCCCCGCCAACAACAAGCTCCTAACCTCAGCTCCCCCGCCAACAACAAGCCCCTAACCTCAGCTCCCCGCCAACAACAAGCCCCTAACCTCAGCTCCCCCGCCAACAGCAAGCCCCTAACCTGAGGTCCCCGCCAACAACAAGCTCCTAACCTTCAGCTCCCCCGCCAACAGCAAGCCCCTAACCTCAGCTCCCCCGCCAACAATAAGCCCCTAACCTGAGCTCCCCCGCCAACAACAAGCTCCTAACCTGAGGTCCCCCGCCAACAGCAAGCCCCCAACCTCAGCTCCCCCGCCAACAGCAAGCCCCTAATCTAAGCTCCCCCGCAAACAGCAAGCCCCTAACCTGAGCTCCCCCGCCAACAGCAAGCCCCTAACCTCAGCTCCCCCGCCAACAACAAGCCCCTAACCTGAGCTCCCCCGCCAACAGCAAGCCCCTAACCTGAGCTCCCCCGCCAACAACAAGCTCCTAACCTGAGGTCCCCCCGCCAACAGCAAGCCCCCAACCTCAGCTCCCCCGCCAACAGCAAGCCCCTAATCTAAGCTCCCCCGCAAACAGCAAGCCCCTAATCTGAGCTCCCCCGAAAACAGCAAGCCCCTAACCTGGACTCCCCCGCCAACAACAAGCCCCTACAGACCCTGCGGACCAATAAGCACTAATTTAACTCTTTCCTGTTTATTTTTCATGCATTCTTTTTCTGGGAGGGAAGTTTAGGTGATGGCGCCCCCTGCTGCCCATGAGAGGTTGCACACTGACACCAGTACACTGGGGATGAGATCTGCCCGATCATCACACAGATCTGCAGTCCCATGTAAACCTAGTGACGAGCTCAGCTCTGCTGCTCCCGGGGCTTGTGACCGGCTCAGACATCGGAAGCTTCAATGTAAGAAGTCAGCAGAGACTGCGAGGAGGTGAAATACAGAAGCCGGTCCTGATCCACGACTCCAGCGCAGCGGCATCATCCACAGGGGCCCTGACTCACTGCTTTACACTGCAGCTCTGCTTGCACAAATTGGGAGTGCATCTGAATCAAATCACTAGCTTAGCTACAGCCACACAGCAGTCAGTATCACATGGGAGGATTAGATACACAGCTCAGCAGACAGTATCACACAGGGAGAGGATTAGATACACAGCTGAGCAGACAGTATCACACAGGAGAGGACTAGATACACAGCTTAGCAGACAGTATCACACAGGAGAGGATTAGATACACAGCTCAGTAGACTGTATCACACAGGAGAGGATTAGATACACGGCTCCAGCAGACTGTATCACACAGGAGAGGATTAGATACACAGCTCAGCAGACTGTATCACACAGGAGAGGATTAGATACACAGCTCAGCAGACAGAATCACACAGGAGAGGATTAGATACACAGCTTAGCAGACAGTATCACACAGGAGAGGATTAGATACACAGCTCAGTAGACTGTATCACACAGGAGAGGATTAGATACACGGCTCAGCAGACAGTATCACACAGGAGAGGATTAGATACACAGCTCAGCAGACTGTATCACACAGGAGAGGATTAGATACACAGCTCAGCAGACAGTATCACACAGGAAAGGATTAGATACACAGCTCAGCAGACAGTATCACACAGGAGATGATTAGATACACGGCTCAGCAGGACAGTATCACACAGGAGGATTAGATACACAGCTCAGTAGACAGTATCACCCAGGAGAGGATTAGATACACAGCTCAGCAGGCAGTATCACCCAGGAGAGGATTAGATACACAGCTCAGCAGGCAGTATCACACAGGAGGAGGATTAGATACACGGCTCAGCAGACAGTATCACACAGGATAGGATTAGATACACAGCTCAGCAGACAGTATCACACAGGAGAGGATTAGATACACAGCTCAGCAGACAGTATCACACAGGAGAGGATTAGATACACAGCTCAGCAGACAGTATCACACAGGAGAGGATTAGATACACGGCTCAGCAGACAGTATCACACAGGAGAGGATTAGATACACGGCTCAGCAGACAGTATCACACAGGAGAGGATTAGATACACAGCTCAGCAGACTATCACACAGGAGAGGATTAGATACACAGCTGAGCAGACAGTATCACACAGGAGAGGATTAGATACACGGCTCAGCAGACAGTATCACACAGGATAGGATTAGATACATGGCTCAGTAGACAGTATCACACAGGAGAGGTTTAGATACACGGCTCAGCAGACAGTATCACACAGGATAGGATTAGATACACAGCTCAGCAGACAGTATCACACAGGAGAGGATTAGATACACAGCTCAGCAGACAGTATCACACAGGAGAGGATTAGATACACAGCTCAGCAGAACAGTATCACACAGGAGAGGATTAGATACACAGCTCAGCAGACAGTATCACACAGGAGAGGATTAGATACACAGCTCAGCAGACAGTATCACACATGAGAGGATTAGATACACAGCTCAGCAGACAGTATCACACAGGAGAGGATTAGATACACGGCTCAGCAGACAGTATCACACAGGAGAGGATTAGATACACAGCTCAGCAGACAGTATCAACACAGGAGAGGATTAGATACACAGCTCAGCAGACAGCATCACACAGGAGATGATTAGATACACGGCTCAGCAGACAGTATCACACAGGAGAGGATTAGGTACAGCCCCTTTATCAGACACATTACATAGTTTTGCTGCTTTGACCTTCTCATCATGGCCGAATTTCACAGACAGGGTAAAAGTTCAGCAGGAAGTAGCCGCTAAGCATGCCGGTCTATCAACCACCTAGAACATGACGTCACTTTCTGTGCTGCTGTTGGGATGCCAGTCACGGCGTCAGGAGGCGGGGCGTCGTGGAATGGGCGGAGGCTGTAGTGTACGGGGTGCAGGTTGAGACATTTCGCTTCGCTAGTGAAAGCGCACGTCACAGCCCCGATCCTCTCTCCGCCCTGGACCGGAGTGAGGAGAGCGGGGACCGCGGAGAGAGGTGAGAGGATGAGCGGCGGAGCCCGGGGCGGGGATGGAGCGGGCAGGAGCCGCCCGGGGTGATGAATGATCAGGGATGGCGGCGCCGGGGAGGGGACGGGTCCCTCAGTGTCTGCGGGAGACTGTGGTGGGATCAGCGCGGAGCCTTCACTGGGGGCTGCAGGGACCCTCCCAGGATCTGAGCGTCCATGCTGTGTGCTGGGGCCCCGGAGAGGGGATCCTGACATCGGGGGTCTGGGGAGGGGGGATCCTGACATCGGGGGGTCTGGGGAGGGGGATCCTGACATCGGGGGTCTGGGGAGGGGGATCCTGACATCGTGGGTCTGGGGAGGGGGATCCTGACATCGTGGGTCTGGGGAGGGGGATCCTGACATCGGGGGGTCTGGGGAGGGGGATCCTGACATCGGGGGTCTGGGGAGGGGGATCCTGACATCGTGGGTCTGGGGAGGGGGTTCCTGACATCGGGGGTCTGGGGAGGGGGATCCTGACATCGGGGGTCTGGGGAGGGGGATCCTGACATCGGGGGTCTGGGGAGGGGGATCCTGACATCGGGGGTCTGGGGAGGGGGATCCTGACATCGGGGGGTCTGGGGGAGGGGGATCCTGACATCGGGGGTCTGAGGAGGGGGATGCTGACATCGGGGGGTCTGGGGAGGGGGATCCTGACATCGGGGGTCTGGGGAAGGGGATCCTGACATCGGGGGTCTGGGGAAGGGGATCCTGACATCGGGGGTCTGGGGAGGGGGATCCTGACATCGGGGGGTACTGGGGAGGGGGATCCTGACATCGGGGGTCTGGGGAGGGGGGATCCTGACATCGGGGGTCTGGGGAGGGGGATCCTGACATCGGGGGTCTGGGGAGGGGGATGCTGACATCGGGGGTCTGGGGAGGGGGATCCTGACATCGGGGGTCTGGGGAGGGGGATCCTGACATCGGGGGTCTGGGGAGGGGGGATCCTGACATCGGGGGTCTGAGGAGGGGGGATCCTGACATCGGGGGTCTGGGGAGGGGGATCCTGACATCGGGGGGTCTGGGGAGGGGGATCCTGACATCGGGGGTCTGGGGAGGGGATCCTGACATCGGGGGTCTGGGGAGGGGGATCCTGACATCGGGGGTCTGGGGAGGGGGATCCCTGACATCGGGGGTCTGGGGAGGGGGATCCTTGACATCGGGGGTCTGGGGAGGGGGATCCTCACATCGGGGGTCTGGGGAGAGGGATCCTGACATCGGGGGTCTGGGGAGGGGGATCCTGACATCGGGGGTCTGGGGAGGGGGATCCTGACATCGGGGGTCTGGGGAGGGGGATCCTGACATCGGGGGTCTGGGGAGGGGGGATCCTGACATCGGGGGGTCTGGGGAGGGGGATCCTGACATCGGGGGTCTGGGGAGGGGGATCCTGACATCGGGGGTCTGGGGAGGGGGATCTTGACATCGGGGGGTCTGGGGAGGGGGGATCTTGACATCGGGGGGTCTGGAGAGGGGGGATCCTGACATCGGGGGTCTGGGGAGGGGGATCCTGACATCGGGGGTCTGGGGAGGGGGATCCTGACATCGGGGGTCTGGGGAGGGGGATCCTGACATCGGGGGTCTGGGGAGGGGATCCTGACATCGGGGGGTCTGGGAGGGGGATCCTGACATCGGGGGTCTGGGGGAGGGGGATCCTGACATCGGGGGGTCTGGAGAGGGGGATCCTGACATCGGGGGTCTGGGGAGGGGGATCCTGACATCGGGGGTCTGGGGAGGGGGATCTTGACATCGGGGGTCTGGGGAGGGGGATCCTGACATCGGGGGTCTGGAGAGGGGGATCCTGACATCCTTGCTTCTGTGGAGGGTGATCTGTGCTCCGGGGGGTCTGTGGAAGTGGATCTGGACACTTGGGGTCTGGGGGAGAGGGATCCGGGGTCTGTGGAGGGGGATCCGGGGGTCCGGGGTTTGGCCATTCCGGGTATTAAGATTCTGGGATCTTGCGTGCTTGGACACTTGGGTAGAGTCAGCTTGGCACTAGGGCTCTGATGTTGGCGATGCTGGCACCGAGCCTCTGGGGTGGGGTATCCCAGGTACAGGCAGGTTACAGGGGGTCGTTACCCTCTATTGTCTTGATCCCGGGCACTGCCAGGCTTCGGGCTGGGTGATCCCAGATGCTATTGGAGGAGGCAGCAGAGCTCTGCCCTTTCCTCTGGGCTGTAGAGTATGGGCACTGTGGTGGACTGTACAGTGCCAGGCTGAGGCTCGGGTGATGGGACACTGACCTTGGGCACTGCCAGCCTCTGGTTTGGGTGATCAGTGGCGCTGTCAGGCTTGTTGATTGTGATTTTTCTGAATGTGGTGTGCCAGCCTCTCGTAGGAGTATTGTTGGTGCTGCCAAGTTCCACAGTGTGTGATCATGTGCAGTGCCAGGCTCCACAGAGAGTGGGCATGATTTGATGTGTGTGATCGCTGGTGGGCACTCGGGGGTAGGTATATGCCGGAGTCCCTGTGGTGGGCACTCGGGGGTAGGTATATGCGGAGTCTCTGTGGTGGGTGTTGGGCACTTGGGGGTATGTATATGCGGAGTCCCTGTGGTGGGTGTTGGGCACTCGGGGGGTAGGTATATGCGGAGTCCCTGTGGTGGGCACTCGGGGGTAGGTATATGCGGAGTCCCTGTGGTGGGCACTCGGGGGGTAGGTATATGCGGAGTCCCTGTGGTGGGCACTCGGGGGTAGGTATATGCGGAGTCCCTGTGGTGGGCACTCGGGGGTAGGTATATGCGGAGTCCCTGTGGTGGGCACTCGGGGGTAGGTATATGCGGAGTCCTGTGGTGGGCACTCGGGGGTAGGTATATGCGGAGTCTCTGTGGTGGGTGTTGGGCACTTGGGGGTATGTATATGCGGAGTCCCTGTGGTGGGTGTTGGGCACTCGGGGGGTAGGTATATGCGGAGTCCCTGTGGTGGGAGTTGGGCACTCGGGGGTAGGTATATTGCGGAGTCCCTGTGGTGGGCACTCGGGGGTAGGTATATGCGGAGTCTCTGTGGTGGGAGTTTGGCACTTGGGGGAATGTATATGCGGAGTCCCTGTGGTGGGTGTTGGGCACTCGGGGGTAGGTATATGCGGAGTCCCTGTGGTGGGAGTTGGGCACTCGGGGGTAGGTATATGCGGAGTCCCTGTGGTGGGAGTTGGGCACTCGGGGGTAGGTATATGCGGAGGTCCCTGTGGTGGGTGTTGGGCACTTGGGGGTAGGTATATGTGGAGTCCCTGTGGTGGGTGTTGGGGCACTTGGGGGTAGGTATATGCGGAGTCCCTGAGGTGGGTGTTGGGCACTCGGGGGTAGGTATATGCGGAGTTCCTGTGGTGGGTGGTGGGCACTCGGGGGTAGGTATATGCGGAGTCCCTGTGGTGGGTGTTGGGCACTCGGGGGTAGGTATATGCGGAGTCCCTGTGGTGGGAGTTGGGCACTCGGGGGTAGGTATATGCGGAGTCCCTGTGGTGGGTGTTGGGCACTCGGGGGTAGGTATATGCGGAGTCCCTGTGGTGGGCACTCGGGGGTAGGTATATGCGGAGTCCCTGTGGTGGGTGTTGGGCACTCGGGGGTAGGTATATGCGGAGTCCCTGTGGTGGGTGTTGGGCACTCGGGGGTAGGTATATGCGGAGTCCCTGTGGTGGGCACTCGGGGGTAGGTATATGCGGAGTCCCTGTGGTGGGTGTTGGGCACTCGGGGGTAGGTATATGCGGAGTTCCTGTGGTGGGTGTTGGGCACTCGGGGTAGGTATATGCGGAGTCCCTGTGGTGGGTGTTGGGCACTCGGGGGTAGGTATATGTGGAGTCCCTGTGGTGGGTGTTGGGCACTTGGGGGTAGGTATATGTGGAGTCCCTGTGGTGGGGTGTTGGGCACTCGGGGGTAGGTATATGCGGAGTCCCTGTGGTGGGTGTTGGGGCACTCGGGGGTAGGTATATGCGGAGTCCCTGTGGTGGGTGTTGGGCACTCGGGGGTAGGTATATGTGGAGTCCCTGTGGTGGGTGTTGGGCACTCGGGGTAGGTATATGCGGAGTCCCTGTGGTGGGTGTTGGGCACTCGGGGGTAGGTATATGCAGAGTCCCTGTGTTGGGCACTCGGGGGGTAGGTATATGCGGAGTCCCTGTGGTGGGCACTTCGGGGGTAGGTATATGCAGAGTCCCTGTGGTGGGCACTTGGGGGTAGGTATATGCGGAGTCCCTGTCCCTGTGGTGGGCACTCGGGGGTAGGTATATGCAGAGTCCCTGTGTTGGGCACTCGGGGGTAGGTATATGCGGAGTCCCTGTGTTGGGCACTCGGGGGGTAGGTATATGCTGATTCCTTGCGGTGGGCGTTATCTGGGCACCCTTCACTATGTTGTGCATTTTCCTCTGCCAGGCTGTAGATAATCCTGGGTGTGCCATCCCTGTGCCCTGGCAGCGGCAGAGCTAATTGTGGCTGGCATGTGACTGTACTGCCGGGCACTGATTAATCCTGAATACCTTCCCTTTAATTATATTCTTTCTTCCTGGCAGAGTTGGCACCGTGTGGGTAGATGGCTTTGCCAGCGCTGTCTTATACCGAATGGTTTCTATATTGCACGCTGCCTGTGATCGGACCCCCTGCATGCCCTGGCATTGTTAACCCTTGGCACTCTGTGTTGGCAGTGCCCTCCTGAGTTATGACTTTGCTGATAATGTGGCATTATCCCTGGTGTAATCCGTGGATGCCAACCTATCGTGCGTGT
>NC_134356.1:9758511-9886011 GCF_048569485.1 Anomaloglossus baeobatrachus | reverse complement strand
TTCTCTGACACTCGCTCTGGATCCTCGATACTCTCTGACATTTGCTCTGGATCCTCGATACTCTCTGACACTCGCTCTGGATCCTCGATACTCTCTGACACTCGTTCTGGATCCTCGATACTCTCTGACATTCGATCTGGATCCTCGATACGCTCTGACACTTGCTCTGGATCCTCGATACTCTCTGACACTCGCTCTGGATCCTCGATTCTCTCTGACACTCGCTCTGGATCCTCAATACTCTCTGACACTCGCTCTGGATCCTCGATACTCTCTGACACCCGCTCTGGATCCTCGATACTGTCTGACACTCGCTCTGGATCCTCGATTCTCTCTGACACTCGCTCTGGATCCTCGATACTCTCTGACACTCGCTCTGGATCCTCGATTCTCTCTGACATTCGCTGTGGATCCTCGATACTCTCTGACACTCTCTCTGGATCCTCGATACTCTCTGACACCCGCTCTGGATCCTCGATACTCTAGATAGAATTAGTCTCTGTTCTGGGATATGTGACATAAAGTAGTTGTCATGGGGGCAAGAAGGGTCCTGCACATATTATCCATATTATCACTCATGAAATGGCTGATAACAGGGAGTAATAGACTGTATTTCTGACTTGTAACCCCGAGAGCTGCATTCTTAATACCATGGTTTATTGTGAGGATGTCAGACCTCGTTCGCTTCTCACACTGCAGCTTTGGCTGTGACTGGAGTATGAGACCAGGCAGAATATGGTGTGGACAGAGTCGGCGTCATCACCGGCGTCGTTCTGCAGGACCGGGGTCTGGTTCTCGTCCTGACATCACCGGGATAAGTAAGTGCCCCCCTGGATACCGCTCATTCCTGCATGTAACACAGGGATATTTTTAGCCGTCAGTACAAAAGTGAGGAAAGATCCGGACCCCGATGATTGGCTGCAGCCTGCGGCGGGACAGAGACAGACGGCTGCCGACTGTTACCTTGTTAGGAGCGATGAGGAGGAGGGATGAGGAGGGGGGCAACACGACAATGACTGAACTGGATGAACCAGCACAACCAAACCCGAGAGCCCCCAGCAATGGCCGCAGACAGGCGTGTGCTCCAATCCCTGCCAGAGCTGCACCAAACAGTCTGCCGGCCGCCCCTGTGTCCGCACCGACCGACCCCCATAATGTACGGGACGCCAAGCTATAATGTACGAGACGTCGAGCTATAATGTACAGGACGCCGAGCTATAATGTACGGGACGCCGAGCTATAATGTACGGGACGCCGAGCTATAATGTACGGGACGCCGAGCTATAATGTACAGGACTCCAAGCTATAATGTACAGGACGCTGAGCTATAATGTACTGGACGCCGAGCTATAATGTACGGGACGCCGAGCTATAATGTACGGGACGCCGAGCTATAATGTACAGGACGCTGAGCTATAATGTACGAGACGCCGAGCTATAATGTACAGGACGCTGAGCTATAATGTACAGGACGCTGAGCTATAATGTACAGGACGCTGAGCTATAATGTACAGGACGCTGAGCTATAATGTACGGGACGCTGAGCTATAATGTACAGGACGCTGAGCTATAATGTACAGGACGCTGAGCTATAATGTATAGGACGCTGAGCTATAATGTACAGGACGCCGAGCTATAATGTACGGGACGCCGAGCTATAATGTACAGGACGCTGAGCTATAATGTACAGGACGCTGAGCTATAATGTACAGGACGCTGAGCTATAATGTACGGGACGCTGAGCTATAATGTACGGGACGCCGAGCTATAATGTACAGGACGCTGAGCTATAATGTACAGGACGCTGAGCTATAATGTACAGGACGCTGAGCTATAATGTACGGGACGCTGAGCTATAATGTACGGGACGCTGAGCTATAATGTACGGGACGCCGAGCTATAATGTACAGGACGCCGAGCTATAATGTACAGGACGCCGAGCTATAATGTACAGGACGCCGAGCTATAATGTACAGGACGCTGAGCTATAATGTACGGGACGCTGAGCTATAATGTACAGGACGCTGAGCTATAATGTACAGGACGCTGAGCTATAATGTACGGGACGCCGAGCTATAATGTACGGGACGCCGAGCTATAATGTACAGGACGCTGAGCTATAATGTACAGGACGCTGAGCTATAATGTACAGGACGCTGAGCTATAATGTACGGGACGCTGAGCTATAATGTACAGGACGCTGAGCTATAATGTACGGGACGCTGAGCTATAATGTACGGGACGCCGAGCTATAATGTACGGGACGCCGAGCTATAATGTACGGGACGCCGAGCTATAATGTACAGGACGCCGAGCTATAATGTACAGGACGCCGAGCTATAATG
Organism: Anomaloglossus baeobatrachus; assembly: GCF_048569485.1. Lineage (NCBI taxonomy): Eukaryota > Metazoa > Chordata > Amphibia > Anura > Aromobatidae > Anomaloglossus > Anomaloglossus baeobatrachus. The sequence continues at coordinate 9,883,666 of NC_134356.1, read as the reverse complement.
TACAGGACGCTGAGCTATAATGTACGGGACGCTGAGCTATAATGTACAGGACGCTGAGCTATAATGTACGGGACGCCGAGCTATAATGTACGGGACGCCGAGCTATAATGTACGGGACGCCGAGCTATAATGTACGGGACGCCGAGCTATATTGTACGGGACGCCGAGCTATAATGTACGGGACGCTGAGCTATAATGTACAGGACGCTGAGCTATAATGTACGGGACGCTGAGCTATAATGTACGGGACGCCGAGCTATAATGTACAGGACGCCGAGCTATAATGTACAGGACGCCGAGCTATAATGTACAGGACGCCGAGCTATAATGTACGGGACGCCGAGCTATAATGTACGGGACGCCGAGCTATAATGTACGGGACGCCGAGCTATAATGTACGGGACGCTGAGCTATAATGTACGAGACGCTGAGCTATAATGTACAGGACGCTGAGCTATAATGTACGGGACGATGAGCTATAATGTACGGGACGCCGAGCTATAATGTACAGGACGCCGAGCTATAATGTACGGGACGATGAGCTATAATGTACGGGACGCCGAGCTATAATGTACGGGACGCCGAGCTATAATGTACGGGACGCCGAGCTATAATGTACGGGACGCCGAGCTATAATGTACGGGACGCCGAGCTATAATGTACGGGACGCTGAGCTATAATGTACGAGACGCCGAGCTATATTGTACGGGACGCCGAGCTATAATGTACGGGACGCCGAGCTATAATGTACGGGACGCCGAGCTATAATGTACGGGACGCCGAGCTATAAGGTACGGGACGCCGAGCTATAATGTACGGGACGCCGAGCTATAATGTACGGGACGCCGAGCTATAATGTACGGGATGCCGAGCTATAATGTACAGGACGCTGAGCTATAATGTACGGGATGCCGAGCTATAATGTACGGGACGCCGAGCTATAATGTACGGGATGCTGAGCTATAATGTACGGGACGCCGAGCTATAATGTACAGGACGACGAGCTATATTGTACAGGACGACGAGCTATAATGTATGATGAACGCCCGTGTACAGACCGCCTGTGTTCTGAATGCCTTTGTACTGACCGCCCGTGTACTGACAACCTGTGTACTAACCATCCGTGTACTAACCGCCCGTGTACTGACTGCCCATGTACTGATCGCTCCTGTACCGACCGCCCGTGTACTGACCGCCTGTGTACTGAACGCTCCTGTACTGACCGCCCGTGTACTGACTGCCCGTGTACTGACTGCCCATGTACTGACTGCCCATGTACTGACCGCTCCTGTACTGACCGCCCCTGTACTGACCGCCCGTGTACTGACCGCCCGTGTACTGACCACTCCTGTACTGACCGTTCCTGTGCTGTCCGCCCGTGTACTGACCGCCCGTGTACTGACCGCCTGTGTACTGACCGCCCGTGTACTGACCGCCCGTGTACTGACTGCCCGTGTACTGACTGCCCATGTACTGACTGCCCATGTACTGACCGCTCCTGTACTGACCGCCCCTGTACTGACCGCCCGTGTACTGACCGCCCGTGTACTGACCACTCCTGTACTGACCGTTCCTGTGCTGTCCGCCCGTGTACTGACCGCCCGTGTACAGACCGCCCGTGTAATGACCGCCCGTGTACTGACCGCTCCTGTACTGACCGCCCGTGTACTGACCGCTCCTGTACTGACCGCCCGTGTACTGACCGCCCGTGTACTGACCGCCCGTGTACAGACCGCCCGTGTACTGACCGCCTGTGTAATGACCGCCCGTGTACTGACCGCTCCTGTACTGACCGCCCGTGTACTGACCGCTCCTGTACTGACCGCCCTTGTACTGACCGCCCGTGTACTGACCGCCCGTGTACTGACCGCCCGTGTACTGAAAGCTTTTTACGTCTCTTCACCATTCTGCCGCAGAGAACACTGTAAATGATTGTAGAATAAGAGCTGCTGATAAATAAAGGCGTCATACGGGTGCAGAGCTAGAAAACAATACTGCACACTGGCGTGACATACCGATGACCAAACGCATTTCACTCGACCAACTCTTTCTGGATGAGAATTGGACCAAGTAAATAATACGCTGGTGTGAGCGAGCCCTAAAGACTGTGGTCGGTACAGACCCTGAATCAGCAGGGGGCAGCAGTGAGATGTGACGGCCTCATGCCTTAAATCTGAAAGGATAGAAGCAGAATTATGAATTTAGCTCTGGAGGTGGCTGATTATCAGACTTCCTACTGAATGATGCTTTTCATGTAACAGCTTTTCATGTCTTTTCTTCCTTTTTTTTAGGGTCGAATTACACGAACCCCCTCCCTGCACTGGGCACCATGAACTCTACCCCCGGCCTGGCGACAGAGCACATTGCATCCCCAGGTGCTGCGCTCTCCTGGCAGGCTGCTATCGATGCTGCTCGCCAGGCTAAGTTGATGGGCAGTGCGGCCAATGCCACCATATCCACCGTCAGTTCAACGCAAAGGAAAAGACAGCAATATAGCAAGCAGAAAAAACAAGGGGCCACGACGACGACAAGACCACCACGGGCGTTACTCTGCCTGACCCTGAAAAACCCCATCCGAAGAGCCTGTATCAGCATCGTGGAGTGGAAGTATCCTTCCTGCAGTCAGACGCAACAGCTTCAGGGGGTAGATGTCCTTAGACCACACCCCTGAGTAACTCAGGCCACACCCCCTGAGTAACTCAGGCCACACCCCCTGAGTAACTCAGGCCACCCCCCTGAGTAACTCAGGCCACACCCCCTGAGTAACTCAGGCCACACCCCCTGAGTAACTCAGGCCACACCCCCTGAGTAACTCAGGTCACATCCCCTGAGTAACTCAGGTCACCCGAGTAACTCAGGCCACACCCCCTGAGTAACTCAGGCCACACCCCCTGAGTAACTCAGGCCACACCCCCTGAGTAACTCAGACCACACCCCTGAGTAACTCAGACCACACCCCTGAATAATTCAGAACACACCCCCTGAGTAACTCAGACCACACCCCTGAGTAACTCAGACCACATCCCTGAATAATTCAGAACACACCCCCTGAGTAACTCAGACCACACCCCTGAATAATTCAGAACACACCCCCTGAGTAACTCAGACCACACCCCCTGAATAATTCAGAACACACCCCCTGAGTAACTCAGACCACACCCCTGAGTAACTCAGACCACACCCCTGAATAATTCAGAACACACCCCCTGAGTAACTCAGGCCACACCCCCTGAATAATTCAGAACACACCCCCTGAGTAACTCAGACCACACCCCTGAGTAACTCAGACCACATCCCTGAATAATTCAGAACACACCCCCTGAGTAACTCAGACCACACCCCTGAATAATTCAGAACACACCCCCTGAGTAACTCAGACCACACCCCTGAATAATTCAGAACACACCCCCTGAGTAACTCAGACCACACCCCCTGAGTAACTCAGACCACACCCCCTGAATAATTCAGGCCACACCCCTGAGTAACTCAGACCACACCCCTTGCTATATCAGCCCTAATAGTATAGTAAGGGTGCCTGCAGGATATTGTCTGTTCCTCAGAACGCTAGCTTTCAGCCATTATGGCCTCCATTACTAGATGACAACCCTGAAAGCCAAAGCTGCCGTCCTTATAATAACGGCGGCCATATTGGTTCTCAGCCAGCGTTCTAGAAGTGGTAGCAACATGGCGACCTTTGGTTGTGTGTGAACTAGGCCATATATGCACTAGGAAATGCAGTACAAGCAATGTACAAGCAGCCTGAAGGAAGAGGCAAGTGTATAAACATGGCGGGTCGAATGTTTATGATCTGTGGGGGGCCGCGGTCAGGACTCAGGGGCAGATGTTCGGTGTCGGCCCCAGGAGCTGAGGATTAACTCTGTCTACACAGGAGGAAAGTCCTGAGGAGGTGGCCTGGAACTAGGCCTCATGTGTAAAACCATGGTTACCCCCTAGCAACCAATCACAGCGCAGCTTACACTCTATCAGAGCAGCTTAAGAAATGAGCACTGCGGTCTGATTGGTTGCGGGGGCCAAGAAGGCCAGATTTACCTCAGACACTGGATGCATGAGGCGGCCATTGTTTCCAGAGGTGGGGATGTTATAGACGTTTGTGGAGAGGGAATGTGTATTTTTGTATAATTGTGCTGCCATTTTTCCTTAACCCTTTATTTCCAGACCCTTTGAAATCATTATTTTACTGACTATTTTTGCCAACTGTGTGGCCTTAGCCGTGTATATCCCCTTCCCGGAGGACGACTCCAACGCCACCAACTCCAACCTGGTAAGTGAGGAGCTCGGGCTCGGACGACGTCTTCAGATATAATTCATCTGCTCTTATAACGCACTGTGCTGTAATAACCCGGGACGGTGAGGGGCGCTGGCCCTTTAAGGTTTCAGGCTTCATATGATTAAAGAGAAATCTTTGTATAGGGGTTTACTATGTGCACGGTGATAAGAAGCATGACGGTACAGCCTGGGTATCCTCTATATATAATGATATGTGTATAGCCGGTACAGCCTGGGTATCCTCTATATATAATGATATGTGTATAGCCGGTACAACCTGGGTATCCTCTATATATAATGATATGTGTATAGCCGGTACAACCTGGGTATCCTCTATATATAATGATATGTGTATAGCCGGTACAGCCTGGGTATCCTCTATATATAATGATATGTGTATAGCCGGTATAACCTGGGTATCCTCTATATATAATGATATGTGTATAGCCGGTATAACCTGGGTATCCTCTATATATAATGATATGTGTATAGCCGGTACAACCTGGGTATCCTCTATATATAATGATATGTGTATAGCCGGTACAACCTGGGTATCCTCTATATATAATGATATGTGTATAGCCGGTACAACCTGGGTATCCTCTATATATAATGATATGTGTATAGCCGGTACAGCCTGGGTATCCTCTATATATAATGATATGTGTATAGCCGGTACAACCTGGGTATCCTCTATATATAATGATATGTGTATAGCCGGTATAACCTGGGTATCCTCTATATATAATGATATGTGTATAGCCGGTACAACCTGGGTATCCTCTATATATAATGATATGTGTATAGCCGGTACAACCTGGGTATCCTCTATATATAATGATATGTGTATAGCCGGTATAACCTGGGTATCCTCTATATATAATGATATGTGTATAGCCGGTACAACCTGGGTATCCTCTATATATAATGATATGTGTATAGCCGGTACAACCTGGGTATCCTCTATATATAATGATATGTGTATAGCCGGTACAACCTGGGTATCCTCTATATATAATGATATGTGTATAGCCGGTATAACCTGGGTATCCTCTATATATAATGATATGTGTATAGCCGGTACAACCTGGGTATCCTCTATATATAATGATATGTGTATAGCCGGTATAACCTGGGTATCCTCTATATATAATGATATGTGTATAGCCGGTACAACCTGGGTATCCTCTATATATAAAGATATGTGTATAGCCGGTACAACCTGGGTATCCTCTATATATAATGATATGTGTATAGCCGGTACAACCTGGGTATCCTCTATATATAATGATATGTGTACAGCTGGTATAACTGGGTATCCTCTATATATAATGATATAGGTACAGCCGGTATAACCTGGGTATCCTCTATATATAATGATATATGTACAGCCGGTACAACCTGGGTATCCTCTATATATAATGATATGTGTACAGCTGGTATAACTGGGTATCCTCTATATATAATGATATAGGTACAGCCGGTATAACCTGGGTATCCTCTATATATAATGATATGTGTACAGCTGGTATAACTGGGTATCCTCTATATATAATGATATAGGTACAGCCGGTATAACCAGGGTATCCTCTATATATAATGATATGTGTACAATTGGTATAACCTGGGTATCCTCTATATATAATGATATATGTGCAGTTGGTATAACCTGGGCATCTCCTGTATATAATTATAAATGTACATGTGGTACAACCTGGACATCTCCTGTATATAATTATATATGTACAGCTGGTATAACCTGGGTATCCTCTATATATAATGATATATGTACAGCTGGTATAACCTGGGTATCCTCTATATATAATGATATATGTACTGCTGGTATAACCTGGGTATCCTCTATATATAATGATATATATACAGCCGGTATAACCTGGGTATCCTCTATATATAATGATATATGTACAGCTGGTATAACCTGGGTATCCTCTATATATGATGATATATGTACAGCTGGTATAACCTGGGTATCCTCTCTATATAATGATATACTGTATGTACAGTTGGTATAACCTGGGTATCCTCTATATATAATGATATATGTACAGTTGGTATAATCTGGGTATCCTCTATATATAATGATATAGGTACAGCCGGTATAACCTGGACATCTGCTGTATATAATTATATATGTACAGCCGGTATAACCTGGGTATCCTCTGTATATATGATATATGTACTGCTGGTATAACCTGGGTATCCTCTATATGTAATGATATATGTACTGCTGGTATAACCTGGGCATCTCGTGTATTTTATTATATATGCACCCATCAGCTCCTCCTCTGTGGGGGGTCTATCGTCCAGTAGAATAGTGTAGGTTGTGGGTGCTGTTGTAATATTGGGGTTCAGATTTGGGGGGGTTGGACACATGGAGATGATATTGATTTACCCCCTTGTGTTAACTTCTTCCTTGCCGCTGCGGTCCACGTTGTGTGTCCTCATTGTGTGTCCACGTTGTGTGTCCTCATTGTGTGTCTTCGTTGCGTGTCCTCGTTGCGTGTCCTTGTTGCGTGTCCTCGTTCGGTGTCCTCGTTGCATGTCCACGTTGTGTGTCCTCGTTGTGTGTCCTCGTTGCATGTCCACGTTGTGTGTCCTCGTTGTGTGTCCTCGTTGCATGTCCACGTTGTGTGTCCTCGTGTGTCCACGTTGTGTGTCCACATTGCGTGTCCTCGTTGCGTGTTCACATTACGTGTCCTCGTGTGTCCACGTTGTGTGTCCATGTGTGTCCACGTTGTGTGTCCACATTGTGTGTCCTCGTGTGTCCACGTTGTGTGTCCATGTTGTGTGTCCATGTTGTGTGTCCACGTTGCGTGTCCTCGGTGCGTGTCCTCATTGTGTGTCCACGTTGCGTGTCCATGTTTCGTTTCCACATTGTGTGTCCACGTTGCGTTTCCTCGGTGCGTGTCCTCGTTGCGTGTCCTCGTTGCGTGTCCACATTGTGTGTCCACGTTGCGTGTCCTCGGTGCGTGTCCTCGTTGCGTGTCCACATTGTGTGTCCACGTTGCGTGTCCTCGTTGCGTGTCCACGTTGCGTGTCCACGTTGCGTGTCCACGTTGCGTGTCCTCGTTGCGTGTCCACGTTGCGCGTCCATGTTGCGTGTCCTCGGTGCGTGTCCTCATTGCGTGTCCACGTTGCGTGTCCATGTTTCGTTTCCACATTGTGTGTCCACATTGTGTGTCCTCGGTGCGTGTCCTCGTTGCGTGTCCACGTTGCGTGTCCACGTTGCGTGTCCTCGGTGTGTGCGGTCTTGTCGCTTTTTCACCTGCGCTGGAGATTTGTGTCCAATGTAGGAAAACATCCCTCGCGCTGAATCCATCGGAGCCGGATAATCTTTCCAGTCACGCTCGGCGCTGATCAGAGCAGCTTAATACATTCATAGGTGGCTGCCAGCGTCTGGGGATGACTCACGCCTTGTTATTCTGGACCCAAACGCTGAAAATTCAGCTAAATTTCCAAATCATCCCGGTCGGAGGTGGACATGACAAATTAGTGCCAGGTTAACTCTTACTGCGCTGGAGGAGACGGGGTGGGGACCCTCCTGGCATTGTAGAGGTTAATCCTCCCATAGCCTTACCCCCGGGGTATTGTGCCAGCGCTCGGCCTCACGATGAGCAGATCCGTCTTCCACCCACCTGTTACATCCCTCAGATTAAACCCCTCTCCTTCCTCCGTCTTCTCCTTGGCTTCACAATTGATGAGGATTTAAAGGGCAACTCTTCCCGGACTACATTTACCCGGGGGGCGATGACTCTCCGTCTGGAATGAGGGGTGAGCGGTCATTTCACCAGTTATCTCCACCTAAATGCTGTTTCGTGGTGGTAAATACATTTTTACTGTTGACAGATCCAAACCTCTGCCGGGGTGGACGGGGATCTCACTTCTCCATGAGCGGCAGTAACTACATTTGTTGCCTTTTTGAGCAATCTTCAAGGGACTGTCCACTATTGAATATTTTCTAGTGCTTATTCCTATAAAGGATTGGTTTTGTCACGGTGTAACTGTAGGATAGCGAGGGACTGGGGGCTCCTATGCAGAGTATTCCTAACCTCAGGGTTACCCCTAATGGTGGAGATGCCTGAGTCCCGTGCCTGGCTATACCCTTGACCAGATCTTATCTGTTGCCCCCCCCCCCAACAGGGAAGGAAGGGGAAATTGTGTGATGGCATTACAGATTAAACAGGCCGGAGAAACTTACTGGAACAAACAGTAAGAAGCGAAGGAGAAAAGCAAGAGCAGGAAGGCAGTAACAAATAGAAAGCAAGGTTTATCACCTCAACCGCTCACAGTGATACTGCGCAACAACCACCAGTAAGTCTGCATCACAACACCTCACCAGACCAGTATAGGCAAACTATAGCTGGCATCAATAAAATATAGTTCAGGCAACATGTATAGGAGGGGAGCCGATGTGACTGGCTCCTCCATTGCATGTGATCAGAGATTAACTCTTGCTAGCCTGCCTATGTGCGCTGATCACAGAGATCAGGGAAGTTAGCAGGCGGAGGGTACGAGTCTCCACAGATCATGATGCCGCCATAACTGTTCACGATGCTTGCAAAAATCTCTTTCTTACAGGTTTATATAGGAGGTTCCTGCTGACAGGTCCATTTCCATGCTGACTGTTTCCGCTCCTGCCTCTCGGCCCTGGGTTCCTCACAGTTTATAGAAACCATTTTCCGGCTGTACACGTGGATGATTGCACTTCTGATCTGTTCACTGTTGGGCACCGGCTGAGTCAGGGCATCAGGCCTTGGCATCGGGCCTCTCCGTGTCTGCCAGGAAGCCTCTGTTTTCAGGTTTACACAATTTGGCTGCTATGACCTTTATTGGTGTCACTGACAGCAGCAGCTATAGAGATGGCAGGAAGGCCTGGAGCACGAGGCATCACGTCTGCTTAAAGAGACAAGGAACCATCCCGCCGGTGCAAATGGAAAGGTCGAGATTCGGAATCCACTAATGAGGGCAAATGATGGCGCTACAATTGCCATGAGTTTGCGAAAGCATCTACTCACCGGGTCATCCAGCATGGCCGCCTGCTATCCGTCTGGTCCAGGAATGTTCTAATGATATGACTGGTACCGGGCACAGATCCATCTTTTATCCTGTCCACACTTCTATCTTCCGTCCTGGGCACAAATCTGGCTTATGTCTCCGGCACAGATCAGATTTCCACTCCAGGCACCGGTCAGTCATCTGGACTGGGCACAGATCCGTCTTCCCTCCTGGGCACAGATCAGTCTTCCCTCCCGGGCACAGATCCGTCTTCCCTCCCGGGCACAGATCCGTCTTCCCTCCTGGGCACAGATCCGTCTTCCCTCCTGGGCACAGATCAGTCTTCCCTCCCGGGCACAGATCCGTCTTCCCTCGCGGGCACAGATCCGTCTTCCCTCCCGGGCACAGATCCGTCTTCCCTACCGGGCACAGATCCGTCTTCCCTCCTGGGCACAGATCCGTCTTCCCTCCCGGGCACAGATCAGTCTTCCCTCCCGGGCACAGATCCGTCTTCCCTCCCGGGCACAGATCCGTCTTCCCTCGCGGGCACAGATCCGTCTTCCCTCCCGGGCACAGATCCGTCTTCACTCCTGGGCACAGATCCGTCTTCCCTCCCGGGCACAGATCAGTCTTCCCTCCTGGGCACAGATCCGTCTTCTCTCCCGGGCACAGATCCGTCTTCCCTCCCGGGCACAGATCCGTCTTCTCTCCCGGGCACAGATCCGTCTTCTCTCCCGGGCACAGATCAGTCTTCCCTCCCGGGCACAGATCAGTCTTCCCTCACGGGCACAGATCCGTCTTCCCTCCCGGGCACAGATCAGTCTTCCCTCCCGGGCACAGATCAGTCTTCCCTCCCGGGCACAGATCCGTCTTCCCTCCTGGGCACAGATCCGTCTTCCCTCCCGGGCACAGATCCGTCTTCTCTCCCGGGCACAGATCCGTCTTCTCTCCCGGGCACAGATCAGTCTTCCCTCCCGGGCACAGATCAGTCTTCCCTCACGGGCACAGATCCGTCTTCCCTCCCGGGCACAGATCAGTCTTCCCTCCCGGGCACAGATCAGTCTTCCCTCCCGGGCACAGATCCGTCTTCTCTCCCGGGCACAGATCAGTCTTCTCTCCAGGGCACAGATCCGTCTTCTCTCCCGGGCACAGATCCGTCTTCTCTCCCGGGCACAGATCCGTCTTCCCTCCCGCTCACAGATCCGTCTTCCCTCCCGGGCACAGATCAGTCTTCCCTCCCGGGCACAGATCCGTCTTCTCTCCCGGGCACAGATCCGTCTTCTCTCCCGGGCACAGATCCGTCTTCCCTCCCGGGCACAGATCCGTCTTCTCTCCCGGGCACAGATCCGTCTTCCCTCCCGAGCACAGATCAGTCTTCCCTCCCGGGCACAGATCCGTCTTCTCTCCCGGGCACAGATCCGTCTTCCCTCCCGGGCACAGATCCATCTTCCCTCCCGGGCACAGATCCGTCTTCTCTCCTGGGCACAGATCCGTCTTCCCTCCCGGGCACAGATCAGTTTTCCCTCCCGGGCACAGATCTGTCTTCCCTCCCGGGCACAGATCCGTCTTCCCTCCCGGGCACAGATCAGTCTTCCCTCCCGGGCACAGATCAGTCTTCCCTCCCGGGCACAGATCCGTCTTCTCTCCCGGGCACAGATCCGTCTTCTCTCCCGGGCACAGATCCGTCTTCCCTCCCGGGCACAGATCCGTCTTCTCTCCCGGGCACAGATCCATCTTCCCTCCCGGGCACAGATCAGTCTTCCCTCCCGGGCACAGATCCGTCTTCTCTCCTGGGCACAAATCCGTCTTCTCTCCCGGGCACAGATCTGTCTTCCCTCGCGGGCACAGATCCGTCTTCCCTCGCGGGCACAGATCCGTCTTCCCTCCTGGGCACAGATCCGTCTTCCCTCCCGGGCACAGATCCGTCTTCCCTCCCGGGCACAGATCCGTCTTCTCTCCTGGGCACAGATCCGTCTTCCCTCCCGGGCACAGATCCGTCTTCCCTCCTGGGCACAGATCCGTCTTCCCTCCCGGGCACAGATCTGTCTTCCCTCCCGGGCACAGATCCGTCTTCCCTCCTGGGCACAGATCCGTCTTCCCTCCCGGGCACAGATCAGTCTTCTCTCCCGGGCACAGATACGTCTTCTCTCCAGGGCACAGATCCGTCTTCTCTCCTGGGCACAGATCCGTCTTCCCTCCCGGGCACAGATCCGTCTTCCCTCCCGGGCACAGATCAGTCTTCTCTCCCGGGCACAGATCCGTCTTCTCTCCTGGGCACAGATCCGTCTTCCCTCCCGGGCACAGATCCGTCTTCCCTCCCGGGCACAGATCCGTCTTCCCTCCCGGGCACAGATCCGTCTTCCCTCCCGGGCACAGATCCGTCTTCCCTCCCGGGCACAGATCCGTCTTCCCTCCCGGGCACAGATCCGTCTTCCCTCCCGGGCACAGATCCGTCTTCCCTCCCGGGCACAGATCCGTCTTCCCTCCCGGGCACAGATCCATCTTCTCTCCTGGGCACAGATCCGTCTTCCCTCCCGGGCACAGATCCGTCTTCCCTCCCGGGCACAGATCCGTCTTCCCTCCCGGGCACAGATCCGTCTTCCCTCCCGGGCACAGATCCGTCTTCTCTCCCGGGCACAGATCCGTCTTCCCTCCCGGGCACAGATCCGTCTTCTCTCCCGGGCACAGATCTGTCTTCCCTCCCGGGCACAGATCCGTCTTCCCTCCCGTGCACAGATCCGTCTTCCCTCCCGGGCACAGATCCGTCTTCCCTCCCGGGCACAGATCCGTCTTCTCTCCCGGGCACAGATCCGTCTTCCCTCCCGGGCACAGATCCGTCTTCCCTCCCGGGCACAGATTCGTCTTCTATTTTAGACAGAACCACAGATTGTCAATCTGAAATATTTCTTGAATTTGATGCATTTGCCGCGGATCCCGTTGGTGTAATCAATAAAGTGATTATCGTGGATCTGCCACTGCACGGATCTACAGCTTAATTACACGTTAATTAACCTTCTCCATGAAGACTAAAGAGCCGCGCTCCTCAGTAAAATACATTACACAGGACATCACCACGTGCCACCGCCGCCATTGTGGAGAGACCTTACCTGTACAGACGTCTATCATGAGAGGGATGGAGCAGGGGGTCCTCTGTACAGTGGGGGTCCTCTGTACAGTGGGGGGGCCTCTGTACAGTGGGGGGGCCTCTGTACAGTGGGGGTCCTCTGTACAGTGGGGGGGCCTCTGTACAGTGGGGGTCCTCTGTACAGTGGGGGTCCTCTGTACAGTGGGGGGGCCTCTGTACAGTGGGGGTCCTCTGTACAGTGGGGGGTCCTCTCTACAGTGGGGGTCCTCTGTACAGTGGGGGGGCCTCTGTACAGTGGGGGGTCCTCTCTACAGTGGGGGTCCTCTGTACAGTGGGGGGGCCTCTGTACAGTGGGGGGGCCTCTGTACAGTGGGGGTCCTCTGTACAGTGGGGGGGCCTCTGTACAGTGGGGGTCCTCTGTACAGTGGGGGTCCTCTGTACAGTGGGGGGTCCTCTCTACAGTGGGGGTCCTCTGTACAGTGGGGGGTCCTCTCTACAGTGGGGTCCTCTGTACAGTGGGGGGGCCTCTGTACAGTGGGGGTCCTCTGTACAGTGGGGGGGCTTCTGTACAGTGGGGGGCCTCTGTACAGTGGGGGGCCTCTGTACAGTGGGGGTCCTCTGTATAGTGGGGGGGCCTCTGTACAGTGGGGGGCATCTGTACAGTGGTGGTCCTCTGTACAGTGGGGGGGCCTCTGTACAGTGGGGGTCCTCTGTACAGTGGGGGGGCCTCTGTACAGTGGGGGGCATCTGTACAGTGGGGGTCCTCTCTACAGTGGGGGTCCTCTGTACAGTGGGGGGGCTCTGTACAGTGGGGGTCCTCTGTACAGTGGGGGTCCTCTGTACAGTGGGGGGGTCCTCTGTACAGTGGGGGTCCTCTGTACAGTGGGGGTCCTCTCTACAGTGGGGGTCCTCTGTACAGTGGGGGTCCTCTCTACAGTGGGGTCCTACATTGTACCAATTTGTTCTGTTGCTTTTCTGCTCAAAACCAAAAGTGATCATGGGAGATAATTCACAACTGGACAGCGACATATTTTTCTCACAACTGGACAGCGACATATTTTTCTAGCTTGCAATTATTACCATCTTTTCAGTTAGCCATTAAAAGGTATCAACCACTGAGGACTCTCTGTTCTTTTAAACAATTTTTTTATCTCTACTGGCTAACACGGTACAAAGATATATTTTACTTGTATCAACATGGGAGATAATGGAATTTTTCCATTTTCTGCAGTGGGGTCCCCCCATAGAGGATTACTTTTTTAATACCGGTCTATGAACCTGTCCATCCATATAAATCTATTGAGTGCAGAGGTTGCAATCACACTCGAGCCCTGGAGACTTGGGGGGTCCAAAATGTTATATGAAAAGACTCTTACTACAGACCTGTGGTAGTTGGGGCCTAGGCGGATTATAATGTGGACAGTCTGGGCTACGCTCGGGACCGGAGCTCCGGGAGGGCTCGTGGCCAGATTGTCCTCATTATATTGTTTTATGTGCGACACACACTCTCCGCACTCCTGTTCCACCGGCGCAGATCTACGGGCAGGAGCTTTCCTGGAGCTACGCTGCTGGCAATACAGAACGGCGGGAGCGATGACATCATCAGCCGCCATGTGCCAGGGGACCAGAGCAGAGCACCGCATGAGGGCAGTGTGTGGCTGTCTTCTTAATATGCATATGGGATGTATGTTTATATACAGGGGGCTATGTGTGTGCTCATACTGTATATAGGAGACTATGTGGAGGCTTATACTGTATATAGGAGGCTATGTCGGTGCTCATACTGTATATAGGAGGCTATGTGTGGGCGCATACTGTATACAGGAGGCTATATGGGGGCTCATACTGTATATAGGAGGCTATGTGTGGGCTCCTACTGTATATAGGAGGCTATGTGGGGGCTCCTACTGTATATAGGAGGCTATTTCAGGGCTCATACTGTATATAGGAGGCTGTGGGGGCTCATACTGTATATAGGAGGCTATATGGAGGCTTATACTGTATATAGGAAGCTATGTGGGGGCTCATACTGTATATAGGAGACTATGTGGGGGCTCATACTGTATATAGGAGGCTGTGGGGGCTCATACTGTATATAGGAGGCTATGTGGGGGCTCATACTGTATATAGGAGGCTATGTGGGGGCTCATACTGTATATAGGAGACTATGTGGGGGCTCATACTGTATATAGGAGGCTATGTGGAGGCTTATACTGTATATAGGAAGCTATGTGGGGGCTCATAGTATATATAGGAGGCTATTTCAGGGCTCACACTGTATATAGGAGACTATGTGTGGGCGCATACTGTATACAGGAGGCTATATGGGGGCTCATACTGTATATAGGAGGCTATGTGGGGGCTCCTACTGTATATAGGAGGCTATTTCAGGGCTCATACTGTATATAGGAGGCTGTGGGGGCTCATACTGTATATAGGAGGCTATGTGGAGGCTTATACTGTATATAGGAAGCTATGTGGGGGCTCATACTGTATATAGTAGACTATGTGGGGGCTCATACTGTATATAGGAGACTATGTGGGGGCTCATACTGTATATAGGAGGCTATGTGGAGGCTTATACTGTATATAGGAAGCTATGTGGGGGCTCATATTATATATAGGAGGCTATTTCAGGGCTCACACTGTATATAGGAGGCTATTTCAGGGCTCACACTGTATATAGGAGGCTATGTGGAGGCTCATACTGTATATAGGATGCTATGTCGGTGCTCATATATATAGGAGGCTATTTCAGGGCTCACACTGTATATAGGAGGCTATGTGGAGGCTTATACTGTATATAGGAAGCTATGTGGGGTGCTCATACTGTATATAGGAGGCTATGTGAGGGTTCATACTGTATATAGGAAGCTATGTGGGGGCTCATATTATATATAGGAGGCTATTTCAGAGCTCACACTGTATATAGGAGGCTATGTAGAGGCTCACACTGTATATAGGAGGCTATGTGGAGGCTCATACTATATATAGGAGGCTATATGGCGGCTTATACTGTATATAGAAGGTTATTTGAGGGATCATACTGTATATAGAGGGCTATGTGGGAGCTCATACTGTATATAGAGGGCTATGTGGGGG
Source organism: Anomaloglossus baeobatrachus (assembly GCF_048569485.1). Classification (NCBI taxonomy): domain Eukaryota; kingdom Metazoa; phylum Chordata; class Amphibia; order Anura; family Aromobatidae; genus Anomaloglossus; species Anomaloglossus baeobatrachus. The sequence continues at coordinate 9,868,176 of NC_134356.1, read as the reverse complement.
CTCATACTGTATATAGAGGGCTATGTGGGGGCTCATACTGTATATAGAGGGCTATGTGGGGGCTTATACTGTATATAGGAGGCTATGTGGGGGCTCATACTGTATATAGAGGGCTATGTGGGGGCTCATACTGTATATAGAGGGCTATGTGGGGGCTCATACTGTATATAGGAGGCTATGTGGGGGCTCATACTGTATATAGAGGGCTATGTGGGGGCTCATACTGTATATAGGAGGCGATGTCGGTGCTCATACTGTATATAGGAGGCTATGTGGGGGCTCATACTGTATATAGAGGGCTATGTGGGGGCTCATACTGTATATAGGAGGCGATGTCGGTGCTCATACTGTATATAGGAGGCTATGTGGGGGCTCATACTGTATATAGGAGGCTATGTGGGGGCTCATACTGTATATAGAGGGCTATGTGGGGGCTCATACTGTATATAGAGGGCTATGTGGGGGCTCATACTGTATATAGGAGGCGATGTCGGTGCTCATACTGTATATAGGAGGCTATGTGGGGGCTCATACTGTATATAGGAGGCTATGTGGGGGCTCATACTGTATATAGAGGGCTATGTGGGGGCTCATACTGTATATAGAGGGCTATGTCGGTGCTCATACTGTATATAGGGAGCTATGTGGGGGCTCATACTGTATATAGGAGGCTATGTGGGGGCTCATACTGTATATAGAGGGCTATGTGGGGGCTCATACTGTATATAGAGGGCTATGTTGGTGCTCATACTGTATATAGGAGGCGATGTCGGTGCTCATACTGTATATAGGAGGCTATGTGAGGGCTCATATTGTATATAAGGGGATGTCAGCATATTTAATTCTGCTCAATGCTAATTGATATTAATATAAAACCAATAATTATAATTATAATGATATTCCTATGGGGCAGAATTAGTTTCTGTGGTTTGGCCTCCGCACCGCTTGTGGTCCGTCATGTGGCCCCTCAGTAATATTAATTGCCCACCCCGCTGTATTATGTATAGCGCCGCTGTCGCTCTCATTGTGTGTTGTTTGCGTTAGTGGGTGACCAATCATGTGACCTATATAAGGGGATGATGTCCCATGATACATGGGGCTGGGGTCCCGGGGTCCCGGCTACTCTGAATCTGCCTGGGGTTGGGGAGTCCACAAGCTCCCCTCCATCCATGGATCTATCTCTCTATCTTATAGCAGTGCAGATTTCCGTTCCATTCAGGGTATTGGGAAAGCTGGGTGACGCTGGTGTTTGGTGGATGCCCTGTCCCGGTGGCCGCGGCTCTAGCTCGCTTACTGTTAATTGACTTTAGATGTTTTTTTGAGACTTTACCATTGTAATCAGTTTCCTTCAGACGCCAATCAATGTCGGAGCGCCGCCATCGATCCACCGCCCGTGTACTCATAACAGTGTATTAAGTGATCATTATTGCCTACCTCACGGATCAATACGCCACGTGATACGGCTCAGCGGGAAACGACAAAATAGTCCACGAAGAAGAGAGCGCTAATCTACATCAAGGGGGAAATAAAGCATCCGGATCCTATAGACGAGAGGAGCGACAGCCCAGCCTGATCAGACGGACCAAGGAAACCTCAGGGCCCCACATACACCACCTGGTTGTCAGAAAGCACCTCCAGATATCTGCCCCCCACCGCTGCCACAATTGTGCATGGGTGTCTGCGAAGGTTGGGAAATTAAACATACAGTTCAGATCTATGGACAAACTTCTGCAGCCTCCAGAGCTGCAATCATCTAGCATTCCCTGCTTCAGCTGGCGAATAACATTTTGTGCAATTTTAAAGTCACTTGATGTAGAAAAATAACTGCGCCAGCAGAATAGTGAGTGCAGCTCTGGAGCATAATACAGGAGGTAACTCAGGGTCAGAAATGTAATGTATGTACACAGTGACTGCACCAGCAGAATAGGGACTGCAGCTCTGGAGTATAATACAGGAGGTAACTCAGGATCAGTAATATAATGTATGTACACAGTGACTGCACCAGCAGAATAGTGAGTGCAGCTCTGGAGCATAATACCGCAGGTAACTCAGGGTCAGTAATGTAATGTATGTACACAGTGACTGCACCAGCAGAATAGTGAGGGCAGCTCTGGAGTATAATACAGGAGGTAACTCAGGATCAGTAATGTAATGTATGTACACAGTGACTGCACCAGCAGAATAGTGAGTGCAGCTCTGGAGTATAATACATGAGGTAACTCAGGATCAGTAATGTAATGTATGTACACAGTGACTGCACCAGCAGAATAGTGAGTGCAGCTCTGGAGTATAATACAGGAGGTAACTCAGGGTCAGTAATGTATGTGCACAGTGACTCCTCTGTGTAGAGTTGCTCATTATCCGATGCTCCTCCGCACTCTTCCTCCTTCTTTTGCTCCTCGGTATTACAGTCCATGTTGCTGATGTGCAGATTCCTCTTTTTTCCACTCTAGTTTTAGTGCAGAAGATTATGGGGTTAAACACTTGTAGATTTAGAACAATTTGTGCTCCTGAGGAGCCACATGTGAGGCTGCTCCAGACATTATCTTGGAGCCGGTGTGTCTGCCTCTTATCTCCTGCACATTGCTGCAGTCAGGATTGATGCTGCAGGGAGAGTGATGGATCCTATCAGCAGATCAGCACCTTGTCACTGCAGATGGCGGATATCACTGCCCGAGACAAGACAGACAATGCTGTGTATCATGTATGTAACACCTGTAATGTAGCAATATATGTGCAGCAGAGGATCAGGGGATACAACTGCAGAGCGGGTCTAATCCCACCCAGGAAAACATCTGTCTGTATCTGCTATCCATGTTTGCATAGGTTTCCTCCCAAACCCCAAAGACCTAGAGATAAGGAGAATAATGGCATTATACAAGCAAGTAGAATAATATTCTTGTACATAGGGGCAGTATTATAGTAGTTACATTCTTGTACATAGGGGCAGTATTATAGGAGTTATATTCTTGTACATAGGGGCAGTATTATAGTAGTTATATTCTTGTATATAGGTGGCAGTATTATAGTAGTTATATTCTTGTACATGGGTGGCAGTATTATAGTAGTTATATTCTTGTATATAGGGGCAGTATTATAGTAGTTATACGCTTGTACATGGGTGGCAGTATTATAGTAGTTATATTCTTGTACATGGGTGGCAGTATTATACTAGTTATATTCTTGTACATAGGGAGCAGTATTATAGTAGTTATACTCTTGTATATAGGAGCAGTATTATAGTAGTTATATTCTTGTACATAGGGAACAGTATTATAGTAGTTATATTCTTGTACACAGGAGCAGTATTATAGTAGTTATATTCTTGTACATAGGGGCAGTATTATAGTAGTTATATTCTTGTATATAGGGGCAGTATTATAGTAGTTATATTCCTGTACATAGGGGGCAGTATTATAGTAGTTATATTCCTGTACATAGGGGCAGTATTATAGTTGTTATATTCTTGTACATAGGAGCAGTATTATAGTAGTTATATTCTTGTATATAGGGGACATTATTATAATAGTTATATTCTTGTACATAGGGGACAGTATTATAATAGTTATATTCTTGTATATAGGGGCAGTATTATAGTAGTTATATTCTTGTACATAGGGGGCAGTATTATAGTAGTTATATTCTTGTATATAGGGGACATTATTATAATAGTTATATTCTTGTATATAGGGGCAGTATTATAGTAGTTATATTCTTGTACATAGGGGCAGTATTATAGTAGTTATATTCTTGTATATAGGGGACATTATTATAATAGTTATATTCTTGTACATAGGGGACAGTATTATAGTAGTTATATTCTTGTATATAGGGGCAGTATTATAGTAGTTATATTCTTGTACATAGGGGGCAGTATTATAGTAGTTATATTCTTGTATATAGGGGACATTATTATAATAGTTATATTCTTGTATATAGGGGCAGTATTATAGTAGTTATATTCTTGTACATAGGGGCAGTATTATAGTTATATTCTTGTATGTAGGAGGCAGTATTATAGTAGTTATATTCTTGTACATAGGGGGCAGTATTATAGTAGTTATATTCTTGTCATATGGGCAGTTATTGTGAATGTTGTTTGTGTGGGTGCTGTTCTGGAGCTCCCTCTGGTGGCCAGTAATGGTAGTGGAGCTGAATCTGAGACTGTGACTCAGACAGGTGTCGGCGTTAATTGGGAATTGGGGAAGTCCTATTGCAGACAAGTTTGGTCTATATAGGAGAGCACTTTCTGCCCTTCGGGCACCAGTTATAATTGTATATTCCTCTCTCTCTGTCCCTGGCCAGGAGTTATGTCCATCCCTGTATCCCTGAGCAAGACTTCTGCAGATAATTTTTCAGTTTTTTTTTGTTTCCTGGGTTACACCATAGGGTTTTGTGTTTCCTTGTTTTGATTTGTATCTGTTTTCATGCTTGGTTTCAATTGTGCTGTGAGCATGGGGGTTTCCCTTGTGCTGGCTCTCCTGTAGGAAAAGGGATTTTATCCCTGTCATATTTGATTATTTGCTCTTCTGTATTTTGTGTTCTTTTGGTATTTTGTTCTCCCATTATTTACAGGAGTACCTGATATAGTGAGTGTGAGATTGTATGACCTCCAGGGACATTTTTACTATCAGGAGTTTGGTATTTTTCTACAGGGATTTTGTACTGACCACAATCAGTTCCTTTCCTTTGCTTTGTATCTGGTTAGTCAGGCCTCACCTTTGCTAAATCTGTTTTTCCTATCTGAGTATTGTGTTTTCCTATATCACCGTAATCTTTGTATGTGGGGGGGCTACCTACTCCTTTGGGGACTGCTCTGAGGCAAGGAAGATTTTCTCATTTCATTATGTGAGGCTTAACTAGTTTCTCAGGCTGTGACGTAGCGTCTAGGATTTTAGGAACGCTCCACGGCTACTTCTAGTGTGGCCTGATAGTCAGGGGATTGCAGTCAGCTCAGGTTCCAACTACTCCTGTTTTCTTGGTGTTTTTTCACCAATGAGAGTTTTTTGTATTCTTCCACGGTTACCGGATCATAACAGGCAGTATTATAGTAGTTATATTCTTGTACATAGGGGCAGTATTATAGTAGTTATATTCTTGCATATAGGGGGCAGTATTATAGTAGTTATATTCTTGTACAAAGGGGCAGTATTATAGTAGTTATATTCTTGTATATAGGGGCAGTATTATAGTAGTTATATTCTTGTACATAGGAGCAGTATTATAGTAGTTATATTCTTGTACATAGGAGCAGTATTATAGTAGTTCTATTCTCGTACATAGGGGCAGTATTATAGTAGTTATATTCTCGTACATAGGGGCAGTATTATAGTAGTTATATTTTTGTACATAGGGGCAGTATTATAGTAGTTATATTCTTGTACATAGGGGGTAGTATTATAGTAGTTATATTCTTGTACATAGGAGCAGTATTATAGTAGTTATATTCTTGTACATAGGGGCAGTATTATAGTAGTTATATTCTTGTACATAGGGGCAGTATTATAGTAGTTATATTCTCGTACATAGGGGCAGTATTATAGTAGTTATATTTTTGTACATAGGGGCAGTATTATAGTAGTTATATTCTTGTACATAGGGGCAGTATTATAGTAGTTATATTCTTGTACATAGGGGGCAGTATTATAGTAGTTATATTCTTGTACATAGGGGGCAGTATTATAGTAGTTATATTCTTGTACATATCGGACAGTATTATAATAGTTATATTCTTGTACATAGGGGGCAGTATTATAGTAGTTATATTCTTGTACATAGGAGCAGTATTATAGTAGTTATATTCTTGTACATAGGGGGCAGTATTATAGTAGTTATATTCTTGTACATATCGGGCAGTATTATAGTAGTTATATTCTTGTACATAGGGGGCAGTATTATAGTAGTTATATTCTTGTACATAGGAGCAGTATTATAGTAGTTATATTCTTGTACATAGGGGCAGTATTATAGCAGTTATATTCTTGTACATAGGGGCAGTATTATAGCAGTTATATTCTTGTACATAGGGGGCAGTATTATAGTAGTTATATTCTTCTACATAGGGGCAGTATTATAGTAGTTATATTCTTGTACATAGAGGGCAGTATTATAGTAGTTATATTCTTGTACATAGGGGCAGTATTATAGTAGTTATATTCCAGTATATAGGAGCAGTATTATAGTAGTTATATTCTTGTACATAGGGGCAGTATTATAGTAGTTATATTCTTGTACATAGGGGCAGTATTATAGCAGTTATATTCTTGTACATAGGGGCAGTATTATAGTAGTTATATTCTTGTACATAGGGGCAGTATTATAGCAGTTATATTCTTGTACATAGGGGCAGTATTATAGCAGTTATATTCTTGTACATAGGGGGCAGTATTATAGTAGTTATATTCTTCTACATAGGGGCAGTATTATAGTAGTTATATTCTTGTACATAGAGGGCAGTATTATAGTAGTTATATTCTTGTACATAGGGGCAGTATTATAGTAGTTATATTCCAGTATATAGGAGCAGTATTATAGTAGTTATATTCTTGTACATAGGGGCAGTATTATAGTAGTTATATTCTTGTACATAGGGGCAGTATTATAGCAGTTATATTCTTGTACATAGGGGCAGTATTATAGTAGTTATATTCTTGTACATAGGGGGCAGTATTATAGCAGTTATATTCTTGTACATAGGGGGCAGTATTATAGTAGTTATATTCTTGTACATAGGGGCAGTATTATAGTAGTTATATTCTTGTACATAGAGGGCAGTATTATAGTAGTTATATTCTTGTACATAGGGGCAGTATTATAGTAGTTATATTCCAGTATATAGGAGCAGTATTATAGTAGTTATATTCTTGTACATAGGGGCAGTATTATAGTAGTTATATTCTTGTACATAGGGGCAGTATTATAGCAGTTATATTCTTGTATATAGGGGCAGTATTATAGTAGTTATATTCTTGTACATAGGGGGCAGTATTATAGTAGTTATATTCTTGTACATAGGGGGCAGTATTATAGCAGTTATATTCTTGTACATAGGGGCAGTATTATAGTAGTTATATTCTTGTACATAGGGGGCAGTATTATAGCAGTTATATTCTTGTATATAGGGGGCAGTATTATAGCAGTTATATTCCTGTACATAGGGGCAGTATTATAGTAGTTATATTCTTGTACATAGGGGCAGTATTATAGCAGTTATATTCTTGTATATAGGGGCAGTATTATAGTAGTTATATTCTTGTACATAGGGGCAGTATTATAGTAGTTATATTCTTGTATATAGGAGCGGTATTATAGTAGTTATATTCTTGTATATAGGGGCAGTATTATAGTAGTTATATTCTTGTATATAGGGGCAGTATTATAGTAGTTATATTCTTGTACATAGGGGCAGTATTATAGTAGTTATATTCTTGTATATAGGAGCGGTATTATAGTAGTTATATTCTTGTATATAGGGGGCAGTATTATAGCAGTTATATTCCTGTACATAGGGGCAGTATGTCCCTCTGGGTTGTTGGGGGTGGATATGGACAGAACCTTAGATCCTCTTCTTCTCTTCTTGCTGTTATTAATCCTCCATTTGCTCTTTTTCCTCTGAATCTTCAGTAAGTGGCGGTATTTTGTTTTCTTGCGGAGTTCCCTTCCGGCGTCGGTCGGGCGCGGTGGGCGTTTCCACTTACTGGAATATTAACATATAATTGTGTTGTCGGAGCCCTGGGACCGGAGCTGGAGAGAAATGTTCTCCGGAGACTTCGATGTTCCAGGATTTTTTGCTCAAGTAAACAACAAAAATTATAATCTGCGTTAATTGCAGCCTAAATCAATAAAGGAGAAGTCCAGCGTCACCTACTTCATGTCGTCTCAGGTGGTCTCAGATCCCTCCCTCCTATTTACAAGAAAAGAGGCCAAGTGCCCAAAGACCAGAGCTCCTGGGGGCCGAATATTCTAGAAATCAGTGGGGCACAATAATAGTCACTGTAAATTGGCATCACCAAACTCGGAGACATATGCTGGATACTTTAGTATTGGAGACATGGAGTCATGGACATCAGATCTGTAAGGGGTCCTATTCTGGGGCCCCCCGACTGACCTGCTGATATGGGGGGTCAGCAAAAGTGTCACAGCGCCATGCCTTGTGTAGTGGCCATGAATGGTACTGCAGGACTAAGTGACCAACATAGAGCTTGCAGTACCAGTCATAGCCACTACAGATTGTATGGCACTGTGCGACTATCAGGTGGTTGCAGCGCCCTCAATCCCCTTGATCGATCGGTCGGAGTCCCCTGTTCTGATGTGAGCGACCGATTCCAAGGATTCTCAGTATTAACCTTTTCTCAAAGTAGGACGTAGATGTAAAAAATACAATAAAAAAGGTCAGAATGTGTTAATAAAAACGACAGCTCGTCTCGCAGAAACACCGAGCCCTAACACAGCTGCACGGGCGGAATAGAAGATAGGTTTTGGGAGACTTTGAGGGAGCAGGAATGAGTTAGGGGGGTGACCTGTAAAATGGGATGTAGCTTTAGGGAAGATTTCTTGTTGTGGACACGTACAGAGCGACACTGTAACAGTTGGAAGATTTGAGCTTCATCGATTGGTTTCCATTCAGTACAGAGAAACCAATGGCGGCCATAGAGATCATTCCTTAGCTACATCCGGATCCTCCATAGAGTATAAACATCATGGCGGCCTGCATTATGCTCTGCAGTGCCGTTCTCACACGTCGTTACATACTAGTGCAGCTGCGGGAATGGGAATCCTCCTGTCAGACACAGCCAGACTCCTCACCGAGAAGACAGAGCCTGTATATTACCGTTTCTGCCTTTCTAATGTTGAGGAGAGCCATAAGGTGAAATACTTAATTAACCTCTGGACATAGAGCACGGTGAGAAGTGTGTTCAATGAAATCAATTCTCTATACATAAGCCAGTCAGTCTTCAGAGGAACCCAAGATGGCCCCCGATGACATCACAGACCCTACCATCAGCATGGATCCACCAGATGACGTCCCATCCATCAGCATGGATTCATCCACTGAAGTCAGACCATCAACAGCTATACAGATCTCCCCATTGGCTAGCCCATGAACTGTCCCACTAAATGGGCATATCCGAACATGTGTACGCCCCTAGCCTATATCAAGAGGCCGCATGATTTCCCCTGTTCTCTTGGCTGCCATTTTTACTGTGAACAAGAAGACATTTCACATCCGACTGTGTCTGGCGTGAATTCTTTACGCATGCTCTTGGTCCACATAAATTAGGCCAGGCAGCAGGCAACAAGTGATCTCTGGTTACAAGTTCACCCTAACATTAATGGCGCCTAACACCAATCATTCAATACATAGCACTAGACAAGCATTGTGTATACGGCACTTATTAGTCTTCCTCCTGTGGACCCAGCGGTGATGGGATCGCCGGGTGTAGGGCGCGAGCAGGAACTGATCTGCTATTATTTCCACTGTAACTAGGGACTAATATGTCAGCCCGAGTTACAGGGGAAATAAAAAATAAGTAGAGGTCAACACAAACATCCTGCTGCAATTCTCCTGAAACGACAGCTATGCTTTACCTTTCCCACAATCCTCATAGATTTTTAGGGATTGAGGGGATCACAGCAGTCAGGCCCTGCCCTGAGACGACCCCTTTAAGCATTGATACAGGCGTAGATGCAGTGTCACAGCCTCTATGAGTCTGGAGATGCCGTCCCGAGCAGCCATATTGGTTGTCACCTCGCTTTCCCTGGGGGGTTGGCGTGGTTCTCCGGGGGTGAGTTGGACGCCCTCTGTAAAGTCCGAGGTGTTTCCCAGAGTCCTTTGCCGCATCTTCTGTCAGAGCGAGGAGCAGATAAGAGGCATAACAGCTTTATTTTTAGGCCGGCAGATTCTCACTCCGGCTACCTGGCAACGGCCTATTGTCATGACAACGCCTGTGATAATGAGATCGCTCCCGGTTTGCGTGCTGCACGGTTGCGTCGGGGGCATCTCTAACCAGAATTGTTGTCTCAGATACGTATTAGCCGCCGGGCGATGGCGGTTTGTTTTTTTTACTCCAACCGCTGTCGCCCATTACGCAATGGCACGTAACACGCCGGCGACCGCGCCGTAATCTCGCCCTCCTCCTCCTCCCTCTATTTTAACCCTTACACCTCCACGTGATGAGGGAAAGATGTTATGAAATGAAGAGCTCTGCCGGCTCCGCGTGCAATTAAATAATAAATGGCGCTCGGCGGAGCTGCGGAGACGTTGGCGGCTGCGATGTTGTGGCTGTGACATAACCTGTGTGTGTAAAAATGACAGGAATAGTTAAGTGTAGTAAGAAGCATAAAGCCGAGCAGCGGGAACGCCGGCGTTACGTGTATAATTATGTACTTGTCAGGAATAAGCCGCGCAGCCAGGACGCCGCTCCAACAATGCCGCATATTAATTCCAATTTCAGCAAACGACGGGCGACTTTACACAGATGTTGTCGGCAATCAATAATTTTATGATGTACAGAGTTTATGGAATCCGGGCCTAGCAGATATTCATAAAGGAGGGGGCGGCAGCGAAAAAACTACATTTCCCATAATGCCGGGTAGCACAGTACCACTCCTCCTGTCCTGTATACTGGGTGTAATCCTCAGTATCTGTATTATTCTGTATATATACGCTGCACAGTACCACTTCTCCTGTCCTGTATACTGGGTGTAATCCTCAGTATCTGTATTATTCTGTATATATACACTGCTCAGTACCACTCCTCCTGTCCTGTATACTGGGTGTAATCCTCAGTATCTGTATTATTCTGTATATATACACTGCACAGTACCACTTCTCCTGTCCTGTATACTGGGTGTAATCCTCAGTGTCTGTATTATTCTGTATATATACACTGCACAGTACCACTTCTCCTGTCCTGTATACTGGGTGTAATCCTCAGTATCTGTATTATTCTGTATATATACACTGCACAGTACCACTCCTCCTGTCCTGTATACTGGGTGTAATCCTCAGTACCTGTATTATTCTGTATATATACACTGCACAGTACCACTTCTCCTGTCCTGTATACTGGATGTAATCCTCAGTACCTGTATTATTCTGTATATATACACTGCACAGTACCACTTCTCCTGTCCTGTATATGGGGTGTAATCCTCAGTACCTGTATTATTCTGTATATATACACTGCACAGTACCACTCCTCCTGTCCTGTATACTGGGTGTAATCCTCAGTACCTGTATTATTCTGTATATATACACTGCACAGTACCACTTCTCCTGTCCTGTATACTGGATGTAATCCTCAGTATGTGTATTATTCTGTATATATACACTGCACAGTACCACTTCTCCTGTCCTGTATACTGGGTGTAATCCTCACTATCTGTATTATTCTGTATATATACACTGCACAGTACCACTCCTCCTGTCCTGTATACTGGGTGTAATCCTCAGTACCTGTATTATTCTGTATATATACACTGCACAGTACCACTTCTCCTGTCCTGTATACTGGGTGTAATCCTCAATACCTGTATTATCCTGTATATATACACTGCACAGTACCACTCCTCCTGTCCTGTATACTGGATGTAATCCTCAGTATGTGTATTATTCTGTATATATACACTGCACAGTACCACTTCTCCTGTCCTGTATACTGGGTGTAATCCTCAGTATCTGTATTATTCTGTATATATACACTGCACAGTACCACTCCTCCTGTCCTGTATACTGGGTGTAATCCTCAGTACCTGTATTACTCTGTATATATACACTGCACAGTACCACTTCTCCTGTCCTGTATACTGGGTGTAATCCTCAGTATCTGTATTATTCTGTATATATACACTGCAGAGTACCACTTCTCCTGTCCTGTATACTGGGTGTAATTCTCAGTATCTGTATTATTCTGTATATATACACTGCACAGTACCACTTCTCCTGTCCTGTATACTGGGTGTAATTCTCAGTATCTGTATTATTCTGTATATATACACTGCACAGTACCACTTCTCCTGTCCTGTATACTGGGTGTAATCCTCAGTATCTGTATTATTCTGTATATATACACTGCACAGTACCACTTCTCCTGTCCTGTGTACTGGGTGTAATCCTCAGTGTCTGTATTATTCTGTATATATACACTGCACAGTACCACTTCTCCTGTCCTGTATACTGGGTGTAATCCTCAGTACCTGTATTATTCTGTATATATACACTGCACAGTACCACTTCTCCTGTCCTGTATACTGGGTGTAATCCTCAGTACCTGTATTATTCTGTATATATACACTGCACAGTACCACTTCTCCTGTCCTGTATACTGGGTGTAATCCTCAGTATCTGTATTATTCTGTATATATACACTGCACAGTACCACTCTTCCTGTCCTGTATACTGGGTGTAATCCTCAGTACCTGTATTATTCTGTATATATACACTGCACAGTACCACTTCTCCTGTCCTGTATACTGGGTGTAATCCTCAGTACCTGTATTATTCTGTATATATACACCGCACAGTACCACTTCTCCTGTCCTGTATACTGGGTGTAATCCTCAGTATCTGTATTATTCTGTATATATACACTGCACAGTACCACTTCTCCTGTCCTGTATACTGGGTATAATCCTCAGTGTCTGTATTATTCTGTATATACACTGCACAGTACCACTTCTCCTGTCCTGTATACTGGGTGTAATCCTCAGTGTCTGTATTATTCTGTATACATACACTGCACAGTACCACTTCTCCTGTCCTGTATACAGGGTGTAATCCTCAGTATCTGTATTATTCTGTATATATACACTGCACAGTACCACTCCTCCTGTCCTGTATACTGGGTGTAATCCTCAGTGTCTGTATTATTCTGTATATATACACTGCACAGTACCACTCCTCCTGTCCTGTATACTGGGTGTAATCCTCAGTATCTGTATTATTCTGTATATATACACTGCACAGTACCACTTCTCCTGTACTGTATACTGGGTATAATCCTCAGTGTCTGTATTATACTGTATATATACACTGCACAGTACCACTTCTCCTGTCCTGTATACTGGGTGTAATCCTCAGTGTCTGTATTATTCTGTATATATACACTGCACAGTACCACTTCTCCTGTCCTGTATACTGGGTGTAATCCTCAATACCTGTATTATTCTGTATATATACACTGCACAGTACCACCTCTCCTGTCCTGTATACTGGGTGTAATCCTCAGTACCTGTATTATTCTGTATATATACACTGCACAGTACCACTTCTCCTGTCCTGTATACTGGGTGTAATCCTCAGTATCTGTATTATTCTGTATATATACACTGCACAGTACCACTCTTCCTGTCCTGTATACTGGGTGTAATCCTCAGTATCTGTATTATTCTGTATATATACACTGCACAGTACCACTTCTCCTGTCCTGTATACTGGGTGTAATCCTCAGTATCTGTATTATTCTGTATATATACACTGCACAGTACCACTTCTCCTGTCCTGTATACTGGGTGTAATCCTCAGTACCTGTATTATTCTGTATATATACACCGCACAGTACCACTTCTCCTGTCCTGTATACTGGGTGTAATCCTCAGTATCTGTATTATTCTGTATATATACACTGCACAGTACCACTTCTCCTGTCCTGTATACTGGGTATAATCCTCAGTGTCTGTATTATTTTGTATATACACTGCACAGTACCACTCCTCCTGTCCTGTATACTGGGTGTAATCCTCAGTGTCTGTATTATTCTGTATATATACACTGCACAGTACCACTTCTCCTGTCCTGTATACTGGGTGTATGGGTGTAATCCTCAGTGTCTGTATTATTCTGTATATATACACTGCACAGTACCACTTCTCCTGTCCTGTATACAGGGTGTAATCCTCAGTATCTGTATTATTCTGTATATATACACTGCACAGTACCACTCCTCCTGTCCTGTATACTGGGTGTAATCCTCAGTATCTGTATTATTCTGTATATATACACTGCACAGTACCACTTCTCCTGTCCTGTATACTGGGTGTAATCCTCAGTATCTGTATTATTCTATATATATATACACTGCACAGTACCACTCCTCCTGTCCTGTATACTGGGTGTAATCCTCAGTGTCTGTATTATTCTGTATATATACACTGCACAGTACCACTCCTCCTGTCCTGTATACTGGGTGTAATCCTCAGTGTCTGTATTATCCTGTATATATACACTGCACAGTACCACTTCTCCTGTCCTGTATACTGGGTGTAATCCTCAGTATCTGTATTATTCTGTATATATACACTGCACAGTACCACTTCTCCTGTCCTGTATACTGGGTGTAATCCTCAGTATCTGTATTATTCTGTATATATACACTGCACAGTACCACTTCTCCTGTCCTGTATACTGGGTGTAATCCTCAGTATCTGTATTATTCTATATATATATACACTGCACAGTACCACTCCTCCTGTCCTGTATACTGGGTGTAATCCTCAGTGTCTGTATTATTCTGTATATATACACTGCACAGTACCACTCCTCCTGTCCTGTATACTGGGTGTAATCCTCAGTGTCTGTATTATCCTGTATATATACACTGCACAGTACCACTTCTCCTGTCCTGTATACTGGGTGTAATCCTCAGTATCTGTATTATTCTGTATATATACACTGCACAGTACCACTTCTCCTGTCCTGTATACTGGGTGTAATCCTCAGTATCTGTATTATTCTGTATATATACACTGCACAGTACCACTTCTCCTGTCCTGTATACTGGGTGTAATCCTCAGTGTCTGTATTATCCTGTATATATACACTGCACAGTACCACTTCTCCTGTCCTGTATACTGGGTGTAATCCTCAGTATCTGTATTATTCTGTATATATACACTGCACAGTACCACTTCTCCTGTCCTGTATACTGGGTGTAATCCTCAGTATCTGTATTATTCTGTATATATACACTGCACAGTACCACTTCTCCTGTCCTGTATACTGGGTGTAATCCTCAGTACCTGTATTATTCTGTATATACACTGCAGAGTACCACTTCTCCTGAGCTGGATTTTGTGTATGTTGCAGAATAGTGAGTGCAGCTCTGGAGTATAGGATAGGTAATGAGGTTGCTTTTTCTGTAGATGACCCTGTAGTTGGGGTTACACTTGCAGCAGTTTGTGTTCTGTTTTCCGCCCCCCGATGTTCCCCATCACTTGCAGATGACGCTGCTGCCCCTGGCACAGCGGGTGGTGACAGCTCTTTGTCTCCTGCCTTCTTCAGCTGTGGATCCATTCACTAAAGGATTATTAATTATCTCACTTATATCAGAGCTGAGGGTTTTTTAACCCCTTTAATAAGAGAAGCTGAGCCTGATGGATGGTGATGGCAGTCATTAATCATCATGTTCCTGCCCTTGGATATGTCGTCTTCATGCTCTGCTTTCCACAATGATACATTGTGACTGGTAGATACAGATGATAGGAAGTCGTAGGTTCTTGTATATGTGCTCTGCTGTGCTCTCCTACACCGTCACTGCACTCTTCAGTGTACTGCTGTGCTGTGCGGTCCCTCTGCTCTGTATTTTTCTGTTCGGTCCCTGTGCTCTGCTGTGCTGTCCGGTCCCCACGCTCTGCTGTGCTGTCCGTTCCCCGTGCTCTGTTGCGCTGTCCGGTCCCCGTACTCTGCTGTGCTGTCCGGTCCCCGCGCTCTGCTGTGCTGTCCGGTCCCCGCGCTCTGCTGTGCTGTCCGGTCCCCGTGCTCTGCTGTGCTGTCCGGTGCCCGTGCACTGCTGTGCTGTCCGGTCCCCGCGCTCTGCTGTGCTGTCCGGTCCCCGTGCTCTGCTGTGCTGTCCGGTCCCCACGCTCTGCTGTGCTGTCCGGTCCCCGTGCTCTGCTGTGCTGTCCGGTCCCCGTGCTCTGCTGTGCTATTCAGTCCCCGTGCTCTGCTGTGCTGTCCGGTCCCCGCGCTCTGCTGTGCTGTCCGGTCCCCGTGCTCTGCTGTGCTGTCTGGTCCCTGTGCTCTGCTGTGCTGTCCGGTTCCCGCGCTCTGCTGTGCTGTTCGGTCCCTGTGCTGTGCTGTCCGGTCCCTGTGCTCTGCTGTCCGGTCCCCGTGCTCTGCTGTGCTGTTCGGTCCCTGCGCTCTGCTGTGCTGTCTGGTTCCCACGCTCTGCTGTGCTGTCTGGTCCCTGTGCTCTGCTGTGCTGTCCGGTCTCCGCGCTCTGCTGTTCTGTCCGGTCCCTGTGCTCTGCTGTGCTGTCCGGTCCGCGCGCTCTGCTGTTCTGTCCGGTTCCCGCGCTCTGCCGTGCTGTCCAGTCCTTGTGCTCTGCTATGATGTCCGTTCCTCGCGCTCTGCTGTGCTGTTCTGTCCCCGCGCTCTGCTGTGCTGTCTGGTTCCCGCGCTCTGCTGTGCTGTCTGGTTCCCGCGCTCTGCTGTGCTGTCCGGTTCCCGCGCTCTGCTGTGCTGTCCAGTCCCCGCGCTCTGCTGTGCTCTCCAGTCCCCGCGCTCTGCTCTGCTGTCCGGTCCCTGCGCTCTGCTGTGCTGTCCGGTCCCTGTGCTGTGCTGTCCGGTCCCCGCGCTCTGCTGTGCTGTCCGGTCCCCGCGCTCTGCTGTGCTGTTCAGTCCCTGTGCTGTCCGGTCCCTGCGCTCTGCTGTGCTGTCCGGTCCTCGCGCTCTGCTGTCCGGTCCCCGCGCTCTGCTGTGCTGTCCGGTCCTCGCGCTCTTCTGTGCTGTTCAGTCCCTGTGCAGTGCTGTCCGGTCTCTGCGCGTTGCTGTTCTGTCCAGTCCCCGCACTCTGCTGTGCTGTTCAGTCCCTGTGCTGTGCTGTCCGGTCCTCGCGCTCTGTTGTCCGGTCCTCGCGCTCTGCTGTCCGGTCCCCGCGCTCTGCTGTGCTGTTCAGTCCCTGTGCTCTGCTGTGCTGTCCGGTCCTCGCGCTCTGCTGTCCGGTCCCCGTGCTCTGCTGTGCTGTCCGGTCCTTGTGTCCTGCTGTGCTGTGCTGTCCGGTCCCTGTGCTCTGCTGTGCTGTCCAGTCCCCATGCTCTGCTGTGCTGTTCAGTCCCTGTGCTGTGCTGTCCGGTTCCCGCGCTCTGCTGTGCTGTCCGGTCCCCGCGCTCTGCTGTGCTGTGCTGTCCGGTTCCCGCACTCTGCTGTGCTGTCCGGTCCCGGCGCTCTGCTGTGCTGTGCTGTCCGGTCCCTGCGCTCTGCTGTGCTGTCCTGTCCCCGCGCTCTGCTGTGCTGTGCTGTCCGGTCCCGGCGCTCTGCTGTGCTGTGCTGTCCGGTTCCCGCGCTCTGCTGTGATGTGCTGTCCGGTTCCCGCGCTCTACTGTGCTGTCCGGTCCCTGCGCTCTGCTGTGCTGTCCGGTCCCTGCGCTCTGCTGTGCTGTCCGGTCTCCGCGCTCTGCTGTGCTGTCCAGTCCCCGCGCTCTGATGTGCTGTCCGGTCCCGGCGCTCTGCTGTGCTGTGCTGTCCGGTTCCCGCGCTCTGCTGTGCTGTGCTGTCCGGTTCCCGCGCTCTGCTGTGCTGTGCTGTCCGGTCCCCGCGCTCTGCTGTGCTGTCCGGTCCTTGTGTCCTGCTGTGCTGTGCTGTCCGGTTCCCGCGCTCTACTGTGCTGTCCGGTCCCCGTGCTCTGCTGTGCTGTGCCGCCCGGTTTGGCGGTGGTTCCTGGCTGGCGCGCTGCGTTATTGATTGGTTTTGTTGCTTTGTGTCTTATGAGGTCAGAGAGTTTACATGTAAATGTTCCCGGGAGAATTAAGTTGATTAAATGCAGGTTGGGGGGAGGATTAACTCTTGTGCGGCTGGACGTCTCTGCTGCGCGTTTCGATCACCAGGACCCATCCCCACAGGATATTCAGGACAGCTAGCCAAATTTAGGAGCAGCAAGGAGACGCAGGAGCGCAGCCCCCACAACATCTCCATATAGGCACGAAGAAGTGTCAGTCTGGCCCCACCGCCACAGAAGTATTCACTCCCCCATCAGTCAGGTCAGAGCTCTCCTTGGGGTCGCTCACCTCCACGTGTAAAATCGCGAGTGCATCACAAGATACTCGCACCAATGTTATTAATGAGGCAGCGTCCATCGGCTCCGTGACACCTGGCGACTGTGATGATCGGTGACATATCAGTGTCCCGGGTCTCGGGGAGCTGCTGCTGCTCAAAGTCTATGGAGCCTCATTCTGAGCCTCTATAGCCTATGATCTACGTAACCGCGCTGGACTATGGCGGACCTCTATGGGTTTTCTTTTTTTTAATGTTAAACCAGGGAGAGCGTTGGGAAATGTTTTTTCAAACAAACAATTTTTTTCCTGACTGTGCGGTTTTTTCTTTTTACTTATTGGGTCAGTAATGGGGGTGTCTGATAGACGTCTCTCCATTATTAACCCCCCTGGGCTTGATACCAGCCGACATCACACAACTGTCATCAACCACCAAAATATTACCCCAATTGCCACCGCACGAGGGTAATTGGGAAGAGTCGGGCAAAGCATCAGAATTGGGTCATCTAATGGATGTGCTAATTCTGGGGTGGATGCGTGCTGCTCTTTTTAGTCTGGGAAGGGCCAAATAACCATAAACCTATTCACCTCTATCTCTTTTTTTCCTCTGAGATGTGGGCATCTGACGGTACACGCATGGTTCCATTTTTTTTTTCTTCACCCATTGATTCGCAGATGGAGGCTGCCTCATTAATACACTGGTGCGAGTGTAATGCGAGGTTTTAAGCGTAGAAATGAGCGAGCCCCAGGGTGGGGTGTGGAAGGAAAGATCAAAAAGTTGTGGAAGAAGGAAGGAAAAAACAAAAACCCCGAAAATCGCTCGGCGATGAAAGTGTTAAAATCCTTGCAATGGGCGTATAATAGCAGCAGGAGCGCCCCCCGGAGGATTCATTCTTCAGACAGGACAGGTTCACTAACAAACTAGAGAATAATCCTATCTATAACATGTAAATCGGGTCAGGAGCCGCCTTCACTCCTACATTACACAGTTATCAGGTGGAACGTACAAGGCATAATATTACCACTAGTGACCCCATAACTACACAAGACAGGAAGAGTTGTCATAGGGATTCTGGAACACCAGGATGGGGCTTAATAATTGAAACGGAACTTTTTTGTCTAAAAATTAACTTTAGGAACTCGTTAAAGATTCCATTTAGGTGGATGATTCGATGAGGACGTTCTTCTTCTTCTCCCATTTTATGAAACATTCTAGTAGATTCTCAGTTAATAGAAGGCGTCCTGCGCAGAGTCCGCGTCTCCTGGTCAGAGTATAGGTTACACAGAGCGTCTCTGCCCGGAGGAGCCGTCCTGAAAGACACAGACGCCGGATGGTAGGAATGTACGTGCATGTGGTGAGCCGAGAACGTATGGACTCGTGGTGGATACACTGGAGATCAAAATTAGAGAACAACACACACTTTCCTAAATGTTGCAGTCATTGTGTCGTCCTATGTGATTATATCCTAACATGAGGAAACTCGCAGGAATTTCCACTTATTTCATACATTGAATTTATTGTAAAGCAAATAAGGAGATAAATGAAAAGAACACGGATCACAATTAGAGAACACTGTCAGATCCTGCAGGTTATTGGGGTTAATCTGCACCTGGTGATAATTTCCTTCACTATCTTACAAACCCCAAGTAACTGGTTCCTAACTTTCCAGTCTGAACTGACTTTGCCGTTCCAAAGTGACTGAAACCCTCCAGCCGCAGGTTGTCCAGATGAAGGCCAAAGGGGTGACCCTATCAGCCATAGTAAGAGAAGATGGTCGTTCCAAGTCTGTGATTTCGAGAATATTGCATCTTTACAAACTCTTTCAAGTCCCCCAAGAAGGCTGGTTGCCCTCGAAAGACAAGTGCAAGAGAGGACAGGATAATGTGGAGACTCTCCATAGAGAGGATAGGATAATGTGGAGACTCTCCATAGAGAGGATAGGATAATGTGGAGACTCTCCATAGAGAGGATAGGATAATGTGGAGACTCTCCATAGAGAGGACAGGATAATGCAGAGACTCTCCATAGAGAGGATAGGATAATGTGGAGACTCTCCATAGAGAGGATAGGATAATGCAGAGAGTCTCCATAGAGAGGATAGGATAATGTGGAGACTCTCCATAGAGAGGATAGGATAATGTGGAGACTCTCCATAGAGAGGATAGGATAATGCAGAGACTCTCCATAGAGAGGATAGGATAATGCGGAGACTCTCCATAGAGAGGATAGGATAATGTGGAGACTCTCCATAGAGAGGATAGGATAATGCAGAGACTCTCCATAGAGAGGATAGGATAATGCGGAGACTCTCCATAGAGAGGATAGGATAATGCAGAGACTCTCCATAGAGAGGATAGGATAATGTGGAGACTCTCCATAGAGAGGATAGGATAATGCAGAGACTCTCCATAGAGAGGATAGGATAATGTGGAGACTCTCCATAGAGAGGATAGGATAATGTGGAGACTCTCCATAGAGAGGATAGGATAATGTGGAGACTCTCCATAGAGAGGATAGGATAATGTGGAGACTCTCCATAGAGAGGATAGGATAATGCGGAGACTCTCCATAGAGAGGATAGGATAATGTGGAGACTCTCCATAGAGAGGACAGGATAATGTGGAGACTCTCCATAGAGAGGATAGGATAATGTGGAGACTCTCCATAGAGAGGATAGGATAATGTGGAGACTCTCCATAGAGAGGATAGGATAATGCGGAGACTCTCCATAGAGAGGATAGGATAATGTGGAGACTCTCCATAGAGAGGACAGGATAATGTGGAGACTCTCCATAGAGAGGATAGGATAATGTGGAGACTCTCCATAGAGAGGATAGGATAATGTGGAGACTCTCCATAGAGAGGACAGGATAATGCAGAGACTCTCCATAGAGAGGATAGGATAATGCGGAGACTCTCCATAGAGAGGATAGGATAATGCAGAGACTCTCCATAGAGAGGATAGGATAATGTGGAGACTCTCCATAGAGAGGATAGGATAATGTGGAGACTCTCCATAGAGAGGATAGGATAATGTGGAGACTCTCCATAGAGAGGATAGGATAATGCGGAGACTCTCCATAGAGAGGATAGGATAATGTGGAGACTCTCCATAGAGAGGACAGGATAATGTGGAGACTCTCCATAGAGAGGATAGGATAATGTGGAGACTCTCCATAGAGAGGATAGGATAATGTGGAGACTCTCCATAGAGAGGATAGGATAATGCGGAGACTCTCCATAGAGAGGATAGGATAATGTGGAGACTCTCCATAGAGAGGACAGGATAATGTGGAGACTCTCCATAGAGAGGATAGGATAATGTGGAGACTCTCCATAGAGAGGATAGGATAATGTGGAGACTCTCCATAGAGAGGACAGGATAATGCAGAGACTCTCCATAGAGAGGATAGGATAATGTGGAGACTCTCCATAGAGAGGATAGGATAATGCAGAGACTCTCCATAGAGAGGATAGGATAATGTGGAGACTCTCCATAGAGAGGATAGGATAATGTGGAGACTCTCCATAGAGAGGATAGGATAATGCAGAGACTCTCCATAGAGAGGATAGGATAATGTGGAGACTCTCCATAGAGAGGATAGGATAATGTGGAGACTCTCCATAGAGAGGATAGGATAATGCGGAGACTCTCCATAGAGAGGACAGGATAATGCAGAGACTCTCCATAGAGAGGATAGGATAATGTGGAGACTCTCCATAGAGAGGATAGGATAATGCAGAGACTCTCCATATAGAGGATAGGATAATGTGGAGACTCTCCATAGAGAGGATAGGATAATGTGGAGACTCTCCATAGAGAGGACGGGATAATGCGGAGAATCTCCATAGAGAGGACAGGATAATGTGGAGACTCTCCATAGAGAGGACGGGATAATGTGGAGACTCTCCATAGAGAGGACAGGATAATGCGGAGAATCTCCATAGAGAGGACAGGATAATGCGGAGACTCTCCATAGAGAGGACAGGATAATGCGGAGAATCTCCATAGAGAGGATAGGATAATGCAGAGACTCTCCATAGAGAGGATAGGATAATGTGGAGACTCTCCATAGAGAGGACGGGATAATGCGGAGAATCTCCATAGAGAGGACAGGATAATGTGGAGACTCTCCATAGAGAGGACAGGATAATGCGGAGACTCTCCATAGAGAGGACAGGATAATGCGGAGACTCTCCATAGAGAGGACAGGATAATGCGGAGACTCTCCATAGAGAGGACAGGATAATGTGGAGACTCTCCATAGAGAGGACAGAATAATGCGGAGAATCTCCATGGGTAATTGTTTCCACACTGCAGCTGGAATTGCAGTCAGTTCAGCACTGAACAGGGTAAGGATCGGTCTCGTCATACAGTGTCACGACGTGTAAGAGCATTTGGACTGAAAGCCGACTTTGCAGTGACCAAACCTCTCATTAGCAGAAAGAATCACAAGACCAGACTGACCTTTGGTGAGGAGCATGTTGTGTGGACAGAGGAGACGTGTCCACAGGTCATGTTAGTGACGAAGCAAGTTTTAATTTATTTTCATCTAATGGGAAACATTATGTTCATTGACAAATTGGGGAAAGACTAAACCCTTCCTCCTACTTTCCCAGTAGTCACAGACTCAGTTGCTCTCTTACTTTCCCAGTAGTCACAGTCGCGTTCTTACTTTCCCAGTAGTCACAGCCGCTCTCTTACAGTGCCTTGCAAAACTATTCAACCCCCTTGAATTTTTCAACCTTTTCCCCACATTTTAGGCTTCACACCTAAAGATAAAAATGTTAATGTTCTGGTGAAGAATCAAGTGACACAATTGTGAATTTGAATGAAATGTATTGCTTATTTTAAACTTTTTAAAAAAATAAATAAGTGAAAATTGTTGCGTGCAATATTATTCATCCCCTGTAAGTTAATACTTTGTGGCGCCCCCTTTTGCTGCGATTACAGCTGCAGTCTCTTGGGGGATGTGTCTATCAGTTTTGCACATGGAGAGGTGAAATTCTCTCCCGTTCTTCCTTTGTAAACAGCTGGAGCTGAGTGAGGTTGGATGGAGGCGTTTGTGAGCAGCAGTTTTCAGCTCTTTCCACAGGTTCTCGATTGGGTTCAGGTCTGGACTGTGACTTGGCCATTCTAACACCTGAATACGTTTATTTGTGAACCATTCCATTGTAGATTTTGCTTTATGTTTGGGATCATTGTCTTGTTGGAAGACAAATCTCCGTCCCAGTGTCAGGTCTTTTGCAGACTCCAACAGGTTTTCTTCAAGAATGCTCCTGTATTTGGCTCCATCCATTTTCCCATCAAGTTTAACCATCTTCCCTGTCCCTGCTGAAGAAAAGCAGGCCCAAACCATGATGCTGCTGCCACCATGTTTGACAGTGGGGATGGTGTGTTCAGGGTGATGAGCTGTGTTTCTTTTACACCAATGCCATTGTGTACAAATAGTTTGATTTTGGTCTCATCTGAGCAGAGCATCTTTTTCCACATGTTTGGTGTCTCCAGGGGCTTGTGGCAAACTTTAAACAACACTTTTTATGGATATCTTTGAGAAATGGCTTCTTCTTGCCACTCTTCCATAAAGGCCAGATTTGTGCAGTGACTGATTGTTGTCCTATGGACAGACTCTCCCACCTCAGCTGTAGATCTCTGCAGATCATCCAGAGGGATCATGGGCCTCTTGGCTGCGTCTCTGATCAGTCTTCTCCTTGTGTGAGATGACAGTTTGGATGGACGGCCGGGTCTTGGTAGATTTGCAGTGGTATGATGCTCCTTCCATTGCAATATGATCGCTTGCACAGGGCTGCTTGGGATGTTTAAAGTTTTGGAAATCTTCTTGTAACCAAATATGGCTTTAAACATCTCCACAACAGTATCCTGGACCTGCCTGTTGTGTTCCTTGGTCTTCATGATGCTCTCTGCGCTTTATACAGACCCCTGAGACTATCACAGAGCAGGGGCATTATACGGAGACTTGATTACACACAGGGGCTTATATTTATCATCATCAGTCATTTAGGACAACATTGCATCATTCAGAGATCCTCAATCACCTTCTGGAGGGAGTTTGCTGCACTGACAGTAAAGGGGATGAATAATATTGCACGCTACAATTTTCAGCTTATTCTTTTTTACAAAAGTTTAAAATAAGCAATAAATTTCCTTCCTCTTCACAATTGTGTCACTTGTTGTTGATTCTTCACCAGAACATTAACATTTTTATCTTTGTTTGAAGCCTGAAATGTGGGAAAAGGTGGAAAAATTCAAGGGGGATGAATACTTTCGCAAGGCACTGTACTTTCCCAGTAGTCACAGTCGCTTTCTCTTACTTTCCCAGTAGTCACAGTCGCTTTCTCTTATTTCCCAGTAGTCACAGCTGCTCTCTTATTTTCCCAGTAGTCACAGCCGCTCTCTTATTTTCCCAGTAGTCACAGCCGCTCTCTTATTTTCCCAGTAGTCACAGCCGCTCTCTTATTTTCCCAGTAGTCACAGCCGCTCTCTTATTTTCCCAGTAGTCACAGCCGCTCTCTTGCTTTTCCAGTAGTCACAGTCGCTTTCTCTTGCCTTTCCAGTAGTCACAGCCGCTCTCTTGCCTTTCCAGTAGTCACAGCCGCTCTCTTGCTTTCCCAGTAGTCACAGCCGCTCTCTTGCTTTTCCAGTAGTCACAGCCGCTCTCTTGCTTTTCCAGTAGTCACAGCCGCTCTCTTGCTTTTCCAGTAGTCACAGCCGCTCTCTTGCTTTTCCAGTAGTCACAGCCGCTCTCTTGCTTTTCCAGTAGTCACAGCCGCTCTCTTGCTTTCCAGTAATCACAGCCGCTCTCTTGCTTTCCAGTAGTCACAGCCGCTCTCTTGCTTTTCCAGTAGTCACAGCCACTCTCTTGCTTTCCCAGTAGTCACAGCCGCTCTCTTGCTTTTCCAGTAGTCACAGCCGCTCTCTTGCTTTTCCAGTAGTCACAGCCGCTCTCTTGCTTTTCTAGTAGTCACAGCCGCTCTCTTGTTTTTCCAGTAGTCACAGCCGCTCTCTTGCTTTTCCAGTAGTCACAGCCGCTCTCTTGCTTTTCCAGAAGTCACAGCCGCTCTCTTGCTTTTCCAGTAGTCACAGCCGCTCTCTTGCTTTTCCAGAAGTCACAGCCGCTCTCTTGCTTTTCCAGTAGTCACAGCCGCTCTCTTGCTTTTCCAGTAGTCACAGCCGCTCTCTTGCTTTTCCAGTAGTCACAGCCGCTCTCTTGCTTTTCCAGTAGTCACAGCCGCTCTCTTGCTTTTCCAGTAGTCACAGCCACTCTCTTGCTTTTCCAGTAGTCACAGCCACTTTCTCTTGCTTTTCCAGTAGTCACAGTCGCTCTCTTGCTTTCCCAGTAGTCACAGCCGCTCTCTTGCTTTTCCAGTAGTCACAGCCGCTCTCTTGCTTTTCCAGTAGTCACAGCCGCTCTCTTGCTTTTCCAGTAGTCACAGCCGCTCTCTTGCTTTTCCAGTAGTCACAGCCGCTCTCTTGCTTTTCCAGTAGTCACAGCCGCTCTCTTGCTTTTCCAGTAGTCACAGCCGCTTTCTCTTGCTTTTCCAGTAGTCACAGCCGCTCTCTTGCTTTTCCAGTAGTCACAGCCGCTTTCTCTTGCTTTTCCAGTAGTCACAGCCGCTTTCTCTTGCTTTTCCAGTAGTCACAGCCGCTTTCTCTTGCTTTTCCAGTAGTCACAGCCGCTCTCTTGCTTTTCCAGTAGTCACAGCCGCTCTCTTGCTTTTCCAGTAGTCACAGCTGCTCTCTTGCTTTTCCAGTAGTCACAGCCGCTCTCTTGCTTTTCCAGTAGTCACAGCCGCTCTCTTGCTTTTCCAGTAGTCACAGCCGCTCTCTTGCTTTTCCAGTAGTCACAGCCGCTCTCTTGCTTTTCCAGTAGTCACAGACGCTCTCTTGCTTTTCCAGTAGTCACAGCCGCTCTCTTGCTTTTCCAGTAGTCACAGCCGCTCTCTTGCTTTTCCAGTAGTCACAGCCGCTCTCTTGCTTTTCCAGTAGTCACAGCCGCTCTCTTGCTTTGCCAGTAGTCACAGCCGCTCTCTTGCTTTTCCAGTAGTCACAGCCGCTCTCTTGCTTTTCCAGTAGTCACAGCCGCTCTCTTGCTTTTCCAGTAGTCACAGCCACTTTCTCTTGCTTTTCCAGTAGTCACAGCCGTCGCTCTCTTGCTTTCCCAGTAGTCACAGCCGCTCTCTTGCTTTCCCAGTAGTCACAGCCGCTCTCTTGCTTTTCCAGTAGTCACAGACGCTCTCTTGCTTTTCCAGTAGTCACAGCCGCTCTCTTGCTTTTCCAGTAGTCACAGCCGCTCTCTTGCTTTTCCAGTAGTCACAGACGCTCTCTTGCTTTTCCAGTAGTCACAGCCGCTCTCTTGCTTTTCCAGTAGTCACAGCCGCTCTCTTGCTTTTCCAGTAGTCACAGCCGCTCTCTTGCTTTTCCAGTAGTCACAGCCGCTTCTCTTGCTTTTCCAGTAGTCACAGCCGCTCTCTTGCTTTTCCAGTAGTCACAGCCGCTTTCTCTTGCTTTTCCAGTAGTCACAGCCGCTTTCTCTTGCTTTTCCAGTAGTCACAGCCGCTTTCTCTTGCTTTTCCAGTAGTCACAGCCGCTCTCTTGCTTTTCCAGTAGTCACAGCCGCTCTCTTGCTTTTCCAGTATTCACAGCCGCTCTCTTGCTTTTCCAGTAGTCACAGCCGCTCTCTTCCTTTTCCAGTAGTCACAGCCGCTCTCTTGCTTTTCCAGTAGTCACAGCCGCTCTCTTGCTTTTCCAGTAGTCACAGCCGCTCTCTTGCTTTTCCAGTAGTCACAGCCGCTCTCTTGCTTTTCCAGTAGTCACAGCCGCTCTCTTGCTTTTCCAGTAGTCACAGCCGCTCTCTTGCTTTTCCAGTAGTCACAGCCGCTCTTGCTTTTCCAGTAGTCACAGCCGCTCTCTTGCTTTTCCAGTAGTCACAGCCGCTCTCTTGCTTTTCCAGTAGTCACAGCCGCTCTTGCTTTTCCAGTAGTCACAGCCGCTCTCTTGCTTTTCCAGTAGTCACAGCCGCTCTCTTGCTTTTCCAGTAGTCACAGCCGCTCTTGCTTTTCCAGTAGTCACAGCCGCTCTCTTCCTTTTCCAGTATTCACAGCCGCTCTCTTGCTTTTCCAGTAGTCACAGCCGCTCTCTTCCTTTTCCAGTAGTCACAGCCGCTCTCTTGCTTTTCCAGTAGTCACAGCCGCTCTCTTGCTTTTCCAGTAGTCACAGCTGCTCTCTTGCTTTTCCAGTAGTCACAGCCGCTCTCTTGCTTTTCCAGTAGTCACAGCCGCTCTCTTGCTTTTCCAGTAGTCACAGCCGCTCTCTTGCTTTTCCAGTAGTCACAGCCGCTCTCTTGCTTTTCCAGTAGTCACAGCCGCTCTCTTGCTTTTCCAGTAGTCACAGCCGCTCCCCCTCTTTCCTCCAGATTATTTCTGATGTGACCTCTGGGTCTTGATGCCGTCGTTGTAAATCCTCTGTGAGTCTATGGTGTTACATAAACCCAGAGACGCGTGGACTCTAATAATACAGAAAACCTCACGTAATAATGCAGCGGTGTTCTCGTACTGTGCAAGTACAATCCTGGACTGGAACATGCACATTACAAGCCGTCCTGACCTACAAAAGCCCCATGCCAGGAACTCAGAGCCGCAGACAATAGGCACAGGGCTGCAGCTCTGGTGTGGACAGTACGCCGTGTGCTGTGGCTCCTTCCTCCAGGCTTCATTTGCCCACGAGGCATGTGCTGCCCCCACTGGTTACAATTGCAACTGCAAGACAATGTAACATTATTGGAGGTAATGACTACAATGCAAAAAATGTGCGGCTGGATCAGATTCTGAGAAGGTGACGCGCAGAGGTCACCGCTTCTCCTGAGACGCTGAGCACCCGCAACCTCCTCTCCAGGACAAGGGTCCACTTCATGCAAAGCAATAACGTGGCTCTATAATCCCCCCTGTATCCCGGGGTCAGAAGTGGGGACAAATCCACAATCCGCAGAAACTACATTATTTCCGCTTGTTTCCCAGAGGTCTGGAGCTGCCTCCTGCAGAACACGACCCTCCACGTCTGGCACCAATCGCCTGTGAAATATTTACTTCTCTATAAATACTTCCGAAATCACAAACAGATGAAGAGGAGGCCGAAGCCTGAGACAAGCAAGATCTGTATCGTTCTCATCACAGGGGGCGGTATTATAGGAGTTATATTCCTGTATATAGGGAGCAGTATTATAGCAGTTATATTCTTGTACATAGGGGCAGTATTATAGGAGTTATATTCCTGTACATAGGGAGCAGTATTATAGGAGTTATATTCTTGTACATAGGGGGCAGTATTATAGGAGTTATATTCTTGTACATAGGGGCAGTATTATAGTAGTTATATTCTTGTACATAGGGGCAGTATTATAGTAGTTATATTCTTGTACATAGGGGGCAGTATTATAGTAGTTATACTCTTGTATATAGGGAGCAGTATTATAGTAGTTATATTCCTGTATATAGGAGCAATATTATAGTAGTTATATTCTTGTACATAGGGGGCAGTATTATAGTAGTTATATTCTTGTACATAGGGGCAGTATTATAGGAGTTATATTCCTGTACATAGGGCCAGTATTATAGTAGTTATATTCTTGTATATAGGGGGCAGTATTATAGTAGTTATATTCTTGTACATAGGGGGCAGTATTATAGTAGTTATATTCCTGTACATAGGGCCAGTATTATAGTAGTTATATTCTTGTACATAGGGGGGCAGTATTATAGTAGTTATATTCCTGTACATAGGGGCAGTATTATAGTTGTTATATTCTTGTACATAGGGCCAGTATTATAGTAGTTATATTCTTGTACATAGGGGCAGTATTATAGTAGTTATATTCTTGTATATAGGGGCAGTATTATAGTAGTTATATTCTTGTACATAGGGGCAGTATTATAGTAGTTATATTCTTGTACATAGAGGGCAGTATTATAGTAGTTATATTCTTGTATATAGGGGCAGTATTATAGTAGTTATATTCTTGTATATAGGGGCAGTATTATAGTAGTTATATTCTTGTACATAGGGGCAGTATTATAGGAGTTATATTCCTGTACATAGGGCCAGTATTATAGTAGTTATATTCTTGTATATAGGGGGCAGTATTATAGTAGTTATATTCTTGTACATAGGGGGCAGTATTATAGTAGTTATATTCCTGTACATAGGGCCAGTATTATAGTAGTTATATTCTTGTACATAGGGGGGCAGTATTATAGTAGTTATATTCCTGTACATAGGGGCAGTATTATAGTTGTTATATTCTTGTACATAGGGCCAGTATTATAGTAGTTATATTCTTGTACATAGGGGCAGTATTATAGTAGTTATATTCTTGTATATAGGGGCAGTATTATAGTAGTTATATTCTTGTACATAGGGGCAGTATTATAGTAGTTATATTCTTGTACATAGAGGGCAGTATTATAGTAGTTATATTCTTGTATATAGGGGCAGTATTATAGTAGTTATATTCTTGTACATAGGGGCAGTATTATAGTAGTTATATTCTTGTACATAGTAGCAGTATTATAGTAGTTATATTCTTGTACATAGGGGCAGTATTATAGTAGTTATATTCTTGTACATAGAGGGCAGTATTATAGTAGTTATATTCTTGTATATAGGGGCAGTATTATAGTAGTTATATTCTTGTATATAGGAGCAGTATTATAGTAGTTATATTCTTGTACATAAGGGCAGTTTTATAGTAGTTGTGTTCCTATATAGGGGGCAGTAATAATGTTCCTTCTTATTTGCTGAATGATCTTGATAAGTGACATCCATGTTTGATATCTGATCAGTCGGTGTTGTTCTCATCTTTGCGGCTCTGTCACATCTTGTGTCTGGTCTCAGCATTTAGTAAATAAATTAGGAAAATAAATCGGCTTAAACAAATACAAAATAATTATCTGAAATGTTTTCCTTATTTTGCAATTTCCAGTAATGAAAGTGAAGTGCTGTTTGTGGTGACTTCTTTCCTTCCTTCTTTTCTTCTTTCCTCCCTTTCTTCTTTCCTCCCTTTCTTCTTTCCTTCCTTCTTTCCTTCCTTCTTTTTTCCCTTTCTTCTTTCCTTCCTTCCTTCCTTCTTTCCTTCCTTCTTTCCTTCCTTCTTTCCTTTCTTCTTTCCTCCCTTTCTTCTTTCCTTCTTTCCTTCCTTCTTTCCTTCCTTCCTTCCTTCCTTCTTTCTTATTTCCCTTTCTTCTTTCCTTCCTTCTTTCCTTCTTTTCTTCCTTCCTTCCTTCTTTCCTTCTTTCTTTCCTTCCTTCTTTCTTTCCTTCCTTCTTTCTTTCCTTCCTTCTTTCTTTCCTTCCTTCTTTCTTTCCTTCCTTCTTTCTTTCCTTCCTTCTTTCTTTCCTTCCTTCTTTCCTTCCTTCCTTTCTTCTTTCATTCCTTCCTTCTTTCTTTCCTTCCTTCTTTCCTTCCTTCCTTCTTTCCTTACTTCCTTCTTTCTTCCCTTTCTTCTTTCCTTCCTTCCTTCTTTCCTTCCTTCTTTCCTCCCTTTCTTCTTTCCTCCCTTTATTCTTTCCTCCCTTTCTTCTTTCCTTCTTTCTTTCCTTCTTTCCTCCCTTCCTTCTTTCTTCCCTTTCTTCTTTCCTTCCTTCTTTCCTTCCTTCTTTCCTCCCTTTCTTCTTTCCTCCCTTTCTTCTTTCCTTCCTTCCTTCTTTCTTTCCTTCTTTCTTTCCTTCTTTCCTTCTTTCCTTCTTTCCTTCTTTCCTTCCTTCCTTCTTTCCTTCTTTCCTTCTTTCCTTCCTTCCTTCTTTCCTTCCTTCCTTCTTTCCTTCCTTCTTTCCTTCCTTACTTCTTTCCTTCCTTCCTTCCTTCTTTCTTTCCTTCTTTCTTTCCTTCTTTCTTTCCTTCTTTCTTTCCTTCTTTCCTTCCTTCTTTCCTTCTTTCCTTCCTTCCTTCTTTCCTTCTTTCCTTCCTTCCTTCTTTCCTTCTTTCCTTCTTTCCTTCCTTCCTTCCTTCTTTCCTTCTTTCCTTCCTTCCTTCTTTCCTTCCTTCCTTCTTTCCTTCCTTCCTTCTTTCCTTCCTTACTTCTTTCCTTCCTTCCTTCTTTCTTTCCTTCTTTCCTTCTTTCCTTCCTTCCTTCCTTCTTTCCTTCTTTCCTTCTTTCCTTCCTTCCTTCTTTCCTTCCTTCCTTCTTTCCTTCCTTACTTCTTTCCTTCCTTACTTCTTTCCTTCCTTCCTTCTTTCTTTCCTTCTTTCCTTCTTTCCTTCCTTCCTTCCTTCTTTCCTTCTTTCCTTCTTTCCTTCCTTCCTTCTTTCCTTCCTTCCTTCTTTCCTTCCTTACTTCTTTCCTTCCTTACTTCTTTCCTTCCTTCCTTCTTTCTTTCCTTCTTTCCTTCTTTCCTTCTTTCCTTCTTTCCTTCCTTCCTTCCTTCTTTCCTTCTTTCCTTCTTTCCTTCCTTCCTTCTTTCCTTCCTTCCTTCCTTCCTTCTTTCCTTCCTTCCTTCTTTCCTTCCTTCTTTCCTTCCTTCTTTCCTTCCTTCTTTCCTTCCTTCTTTCCTTCCTTCTTTCCTTCCTTCTTTCCTTCCTTCTTTCCTTCTTTCCTTCCTTCTTTCCTTCCTTCCTTCTTTCCTTCCTTCTTTCCTTCCTTCCTTCTTTCCTTCCTTCCTTCTTTCCTTCCTTCTTTCCTTCCTTCTTTCCTTCCTTCTTTCCTTCCTTCTTTCCTTCCTTCTTTCCTTCCTTCTTTCCTTCCTTCTTTCCTTCCTTCTTTCCTTCCTTCTTTCCTTCTTTCCTTCCTTCTTTCCTTCCTTCCTTCTTTCCTTCCTTCTTTCCTTCCTTCCTTCTTTCCTTCCTTCCTTCTTTCCTTCCTTCTTTCCTTCCTTCTTTCCTTCCTTCTTTCCTTCCTTCTTTCCTTCCTTCTTTCCTTCCTTCTTTCCTTCCTTCTTTCCTTCCTTCTTTCCTTCCTTCTTTCCTTCCTTCTTTCCTTCCTTCTTTCCTTCCTTCTTTCCTTCCTTCCTTCCTTCCTTCCTTCTTTCCTTCCTTCTTTCCTTCCTTCCATCGGGCTCTCATCCTCCGGCTCGGGCAGAGCGGTTCCGGTGGCCGCTCCTCCTTACCGTGACGCCGGCTGCAGGTGCTCTGCCATCTTTTTTCACGCTATGGAAATACCGAGCAGCAGAACGAACAAAAAGAACATGTTCTGCTGAAGCGTCTATTTATAAAGATCACAGCGCTCGGAGGAGGCGCCCGCGGGGAAGCGGATTTAAAGGGGCCGCACGTCCAAGGAGCCGACATCGGCCAATCCCCTGCTGACAACTCCGCCAACACAGTAACATGCCAGTTATACTATGCATCGGTGGTGTCTCAGCACCATCAGGTCCAGATATAGGGAAAGGGTTAAAAAGAAGCTGCTAGTTGTGTGAGTTTAGCAGAGGATGTAGGTCACTGGGACGAGGGTCCCCAGAAGAAGCGGCCGCCCCAGATCTCTAATCACTTGTCCTACGGGGAGGATAACGTGGTAACCGGGAAGGAAAGGACACTGCTCCCGAGAAACCTGCAGAGCATCGCTCCTCCACCTCCTGACACTGACCTCTCTGCAGAGCATCGCTCCTCCACCTCCTGACACTGACCTCTCTGCAGAGCATCGCTCCTCCACCTCCTGACACTGACCTCTCTGCAGAGCATCGCTCCTCCACCTCCTGATACACAGTGCTGTATCCTGCAGATTATTACACTGCTGACCTCTCTGCAGAGCATCGCTCCTCCACCTCCTGACACTGACCTCTCTGCAGAGCATCGCTCCTCCACCCCCTGATACACAGTGCTGTATCCTGCAGATTATTACATTGCTGACCTCTCTGCAGAGCATCGCTCCTCCACCCCCTGATACACAGTGCTGTATCCTGCAGATTATTACACTGCTGACCTCTGTGCAGAGCATCGCTCCTCCACCTCCTGATACACAGTGCTGTATCCTGCAGATTATTACACTGCTGACCTCTCTGCAGAGCATCGCTCCTCCACCTCCTGATACACAGTGCTGTATCCTGCAGATTATTACATTGCTGACCTCTCTGCAGAGCATCGCTCCTCCACCCCCTGATACACAGTGCTGTATCCTGCAGATTATTACACTGCTGACCTCTCTACAGAGCATCGCTCATCCACCTCCTGACACTGACCTCTCTGCAGAGCATCGCTCCTCCACCTCCTGACACTGACCTCTCTGCAGAGCATCGCTCCTCCACCCCCTGATACACAGTGCTGTATCCTGCAGATTATTACACTAGTGCTGACCTCTCTGCAGAGCATCGCTCCTCCACCTCCTGATACACAATGCTGTATCCTGCAGATTATTACACTGATGACCTCTGCAGAGCATCGCTCCTCCACCTCCTGACACTAACCTCTCTGCAGAGCATCGCTCCTCCACCTTCCTGATACACAGTGCTGTATCCTGCAGATTATTACACTGCTGACCTCTCTGCAGAGCATCGCTCCTCCACCTCCTGACACTAACCTCTCTGCAGAGCATCGCTCCTCCACCTCCTGACACTGACCTCTCTGCAGAGCATCGCTCCTCCACCTCCTGACACTGACCTCTCTGCAGAGCATCGCTCCTCCACCTCCTGACACTGACCTCTCTGCAGAGCATCGCTCCTCCACCTCCTGATACACAATGCTGTATCCTGCAGATTATTACACTGCTGACCTCTGTGCAGAGCATCGCTCCTGAACAGTGTGATTAATTCTGTAGGAACAGGTTAAATGTCCCCAGTGACTTTTCAGTATCACTCATCTTCACGGAACATGCCTGTTGCTAGGATACAGGTATGTCTGAGGTCATGTGACTGTTTATTTCGCTTTACATACGTTAACTCTTTGCTGACTGGATGGGGCACTGTTCCCCGGACAGTAAATGACGAGTCCTGCAGATTTCTGATCGGGGACAAGAAAGTGTCAGAAAGTTGGTGACTTCTGCCCGGAACAGATAATTAGTGGCGGAAACACTGTGCGTGGCCATCTCTGCTTGCTGACAGTGAATGTAATATACTGAGGCTGAAGACGGACTGAGGGAGTCGCACAGTAATGCCCTGTGACGCTTCACTGCAGCTCGTGCATTCCCTCCATGAACCAGGCGGCTCAGGATGAGCAGCATTCTAGTCCCATGGCTGTGGAGCAGTCAGTATGGTGGTATAACACTCGTCCCTCCTGTGTAGGGGGTCCAGGGACCACCCGCTGTGCTGCTTCCTCTCCCGTCCGCAGGGTGACCCCCGCACTCAGGCTGAACCCCACAGAAAAACAGAGCCCCCCTCAGGGAGCAGATTACAGGCAGAGGCCGCGGGGGCCACAGACCACCAGACGTGGCGCCATATTAACCCATCCAGGAATGGGGAATAATGTAACGGTGACGAATTTCGGGGCACAAATAAAATCTGCATCAAATATAGTCAGACATTCCAGACCTCACAATTAGAAAATTCCAGAACTTTTATTAGCACCACTGGCCCTTTAAATACTGTCCCCCCCTTTCTCCTGTCCTGCGACCCCCGAGCCCCCCGCTGTGGAGGTCTCGCCCTGACTTTGGCCTGCGCTGCTCCGGTTTCCTCTCGTCTCCTCTTTCCCGCTCCCTTCATTACGTATTCCGCCCGTCACCGCTCTGTAAATAAAAAGTCATCCTGTAACTGGAAATCAATGGCCTCTGAGCGGCGACTCTGCCCCGGCCCGCAGATCGGGGGAATTCCTGCGCGGTGAGGTCTTGTGATGTCATCACTGAAGTGTTATAATTAACGCACCGATAACTGACGGAAATAATCCATAACGACAAGCCGCGTAACAACGTCCACTACACGGCGGAGACGTCCTATTTATCACCGCTCATAGCCCCGAGGAATAGGAAAAATGTCCCAGGTTACAGGGAAACTCCACCAGAAGCAAAGAAGCCTGCAACTGCCCTCCACACAAAAGAGCGGCAATGTATCTGTGCCCTCACACAGAGGATGCACGATAAAGCCTCATCT
The DNA here is from genome assembly GCF_048569485.1 of Anomaloglossus baeobatrachus. Classification (NCBI taxonomy): domain Eukaryota; kingdom Metazoa; phylum Chordata; class Amphibia; order Anura; family Aromobatidae; genus Anomaloglossus; species Anomaloglossus baeobatrachus. Next base: position 9,833,168 of record NC_134356.1, on the reverse strand, counting down.
CACAGGACAACTACTATAATACCGCCCTTATGTGCACAAGAATATAACTACTATAATACTGCCCCCTATGTACAAGAACATAACTACTATAATACTGCCCCTATATACAAGAATATAACTGCTATAATACTGCCCCCTATATACAAGAATATAACTACTATAATACTGCCCCCTATATACAAGAATATAACTACTATAATACTGCCCCCTATGTACAAGAATATAACTACTATAATACTGCCCCCTATGTACAAGAATATAACTACTATAATACTGCCCCCTATGTACAAGAATATAACTACTATAATACTGCCCCTATATACAAGAATATAACTACTATAATACTGCCCCCTATATACAAGAATATAACTGCTATAATACTGCCCCTATATACAAGAATATAACTACTATAATACTGCCCCCTATATACAAGAATATAACTACTATAATACTGCCCCCTATGTACAAGAATATAACTACTATAATACTGCCCCCTATGTACAAGAATATAACTACTATAATACTGCCCCTATATACAAGAATATAACTGCTATAATACTGCCCCCTATATACAAGAATATAACTACTATAATACTGCCCCCTATATACAAGAATATAACTACTATAATACTGCCCCCTATGTACAAGAATATACCTACTATAATACTGCCCCCTATGTACAAGCATATAACTACTATAATACTGCCCCTATACACAAGAATATAACTACTATAATACTGCCCCTATATACAAGAATATAACTACTATAATACTGCCCCCTATGTACAAGAATATACCTACTATAATACTGCCCCTATGTACAAGAATATAACTACTATAATACTGCCCCTATATACAAGAATATAAGTACTATAATACTGCCCCCTATATACAAGAATATAACTGCTATACTACTGCCTCTATGTACAAGAACATAACTACTATAATACTGCCCCTATATACAAGAATATAACTGCTATAATACTGCCCCCTATATACAAGAATATAACTACTATAATACTGCTCCTATGTACAAGAATATAACTACTATAATACTGCCCCCTATGTACAAGAATATACCTACTATAATACTGCCCCTATGTACAAGAATATACCTACTATAATACTGCCCCTATGTACAAGAATATAACTACTATAATACTGCCCCCTATATACAAGAATATACCTACTATAATACTGCCCCTATGTACAAGAATATAACTACTATAATACTGCCCCTATGTACAAGAATATAACTACTATAATACTGCCCCTATATACAAGAATATAAGTACTATAATACTGCCCCCTATATACAAGAATATAACTACTATAATACTGCCCTCTATGTACAGGAATATAACTACTATAATACTGCCCCTATATACAAGAATATAACTACTATAATACTGCCCCCTATATACAAGAATATAAGTACTATAATACTGCCCCCTATATACAAGAATATAACTACTATAATACTGCCCCCTATATACAAGAATATAACTACTATAATACTGCCCCTACGTACAAGAATATAACTACTATAATACCGCCCTTATGTGCACAAGAATATAACTACTATAATACTGCCCCTATGTACAGGAATATAACTACTATAATACTGCCCCTATATACAAGAATATAACTACTATAATACTGCCCCTATATACAAGAATATAAGTACTATAATACTGCCCCCTATATACAAGAATATAACTACTATAATACTGCCCCTACGTACAAGAATATAACTACTATAATACCGCCCTTATGTGCACAAGAACATAACTACTATAATACTGCCCTTATGTGCACAAGAATATAACTACTATAATACTGCCCTTATGTGCACAAGAACATAACTACTATAATACTGCCTCTATGTACAAGAATATAAGTACTATAATACTGCCCCCTACAGTTAGGTCCAGAAATCTTTGGACAGTGACACAATTTTGGCGAGTTGGGCTCTGCATGCCACCACATTGGATTTGAAATGAAACCTCTACAACAGAATTCAAGTGCAGATTGTAACGTTTAATTTGAAGGTTTGAACACAAATATCTGATAGAAATTGTAGGAATTGTCACATTTCTTTACAAACACTTCACATTTTAGGAGGTCAAAAGTAATTGGACAAATAAACCAAACCCAAACAAAATATTTTTATTTTGAATATTTTGTTGCGAATCCTTCCTTAAGTCTGGAACCCATGGACATCACCAAACGCTGGGTTTCCTCCTTCTTAATGCTTTGCCAGGCCTTTACAGCCGCAGTCTTCAGGTCTTGCTTGTTTGTGGGTCTTTCCGTCTTAAGTCTGGATTTGAGCAAGTGAAATGCATGCTTAATTGGGTTAAGATCTGGTGATTGACTTGGCCATTGCAGAATGTTCCACTTTTTTGCACTCATGAACTCCTGGGTAGCTTTGGCTGTATGCTTGGGGTCATTGTCCATCTGTACTATGAAGCGCCGTCCGATCAACTTTGCGGCATTTGGCTGAATCTGGGGTGAAAGTATATCCCGGTACACTTCAGAATTCATCCGGCTACTCTTGTCTGCTGTTATGTCATCAATAAACACAAGTGACCCAGTGCCATTGAAAGCCATGCATGCCCATGCCATCACGTTGCCTCCACCATGTTTTACAGAGGATGTGGTGTGCCTTGGATCATGTGCCGTTCCCTTTCTTCTCCAAACTTTTTTCTTCCCATCATTCTGGTACAGGTTGATCTTGGTCTCATCTGTCCATAGAATACTTTTCCAGAACTGAGCTGGCTTCATGAGGTGTTTTTCAGCAAATGTAACTCTGGCCTGTCTATTTTTGGAATTGATGAATGGTTTGCATCTAGATGTGAACCCTTTGTATTTACTTTCATGGAGTCTTCTCTTTACTGTTGACTTAGAGACAGATACACCTACTTCACTGAGAGTGTTCTGGACTTCAGTTGATGTTGTGAACGGGTTCTTCTTCACCAAAGAAAGTATGCGGCGATCACCCACCACTGTTGTCATCCGTGGACGCCCAGGCCTTTTTGAGTTCCCAAGCTCACCAGTCAATTCCTTTTTTGTCACAATGTACCCGACTGTTGATTTTGCTACTCCAAGCATGTCTGCTATCTCTCTGATGGATTTTTTTCTTTTTTTTCAGCCTCAGGATGTTCTGCTTCACCTCAATTGAGAGTTCCTTAGACCGCATGTTGTCTGGTCACAGCAACAGCTTCCAAATGCAAAACCACACACCTGTAATCAACCCCAGACCTTTTAACTACTTCATTGATTACAGGTTAACGAGGGAGACGCCTTCAGAGTTAATTGCAGCCCTTAGAGTCCCTTGTCCAATTACTTTTGGTCCCTTAAAAAAGAGGAGGCTATGCATTACAGAGCTATGATTCCTAAACCCTTTCTCCGATTTGGATGTGAAAACTCTCATATTGCAGCTGGGAGTATGCACTTTCAGCCCATATTATATATAGAATTGTATTTCTGAACATGTTTTTGTAAACAGCTAAAATAACAAAACTTGTGTTACTGTCCAAATATTTCTGGACCTAACTGTATATACAAGAATATAACTACTATAATACTGCTCCTATGTACAAGAACATAACTACTATAATACTACCTCTATATACAAGAATATAAGTACTATAATACTGCCCCCTATATACAAGAATATAACTACTATAATACTGCCCCTATGTACAAGAATATAGCTACTATAATACTGCCCCTACGTACAAGAATATAACTACTATAATACTGCCCCTATGTACAAGAATATAGCTACTAATAATACTGCCCCTATGTACAAGAATATAACTACTATAATACTGCTCCTATGTACAAGAACATAACTACTATAATACTACCTCTATATACAAGAATATAAGTACTATAATACTGCCTCCTATATACAAGAATATAACTACTATAATACTGCCCCTATGTACAAGAATATAGCTACTATAATACTGCCCCTATGTACAAGAATATAACTACTATAATACTGCCCCCTATGCACAAGAACATATCTACTATAATACTGCCCCCTATATACAAGAATATAAGTACTATAATACTGCCCCCTATATACAAGAATATAACTACTATAATACTGCCCCTACGTACAAGAATATAACTACTATAATACTGCCCCTATGTACAAGAATATATCTACTATAATACTGCCCCTATATACAAGAATATAACTACTATAATACTGCCCCCTATGTACAAGAACATAACTACTATAATACTGCCCCTATATACAAGAATATAACTCTATAATACTGCCCCCTATGTACAAGAACATAACTACTATAATACTGCCCCTATGTACAAGAATATAACTACTATAATACTGCCCCCTATGTACAAGAACATAACTACTATAATACTGCCCCTATATACAAGAATATAACTACTATAATACTGCCCCCTAGGTACAAGAACATAACTACTATAATACTGCCTCTATGTACAAGAATATAACTACGATAATACTGCCCCCTATATACAAGAATATAACTGCTATAATACCGCCCCTATGTAAAAGAATATAACTACTATTATACTGCCCCCTATGTACAAGAATATAACTACTATAATACTGCCCCTAAGTACAAGAGAATAACTACTATAATACTGCCCCTATGTGCAAGAATATAACTACTATAATACTGTCCCTATGTACAAGAGAATAACTACTATAATACTGCCCCTATGTACAAGAATATAACTAATATAATACTGCCCCTATGTACAAGAATATAACAACTATAATACTGCTCCTATGTACAAGAATATAACTACTATAATACTGCTCCTATGTACAAGAATATAACTACTATAATACTGCCCCCTATATACAAGAATATAACTACTATAATACTGCCCCCTATATACAAGAATATAACTACTATAATACTGCCCCCTATATACAAGAATATAACTACTATAATACTGCCCCCTATATACAAGAATATAACTGCTATAATACTGCCCCCTATATACAAGAATATAACTACTATAATACTGCCCCCTATATACAAGAATATAACTACTATAATACTGCTCCCTGTATACAAGAATATAACTACTATAATACTGCCCCCTATATACAAGAATATAACTACTATAATACTGCCCCTTATATACAAGAATATAACTACTATAATACTGCCCCCTATATACAAGAATATAACTACTATAATACTGCCCCCTATATACAAGAATATAACTACTATAATACTGCCCCCTATATACAAGAATATAACTACTATAATACTGCCCCCTATATACAAGAATATAACTACTATAATACTGCCCCCTATATACAAGAATATAACTACTATAATACTGCCCCCTATATACAAGAATATAACTACTATAATACTGCCCCCTATATACAAGAATATAACTACTATAATACTGTCCCTATGTACAAGAATATAACAACTATAATACTGCCCCTATGTATAAGAACATAACTACTATAATACTGCTCCTATGTACAGGAATATAACTACTATAATACTGCCCTTATGTACAAGAACATAACTACTATAATACTGCTTCCTATATTCAAGAATATAACTACTATAATACTGCCTCTATGTACAAGAACATAACTACTATAATACTGCTTCCTATATTCAAGAATATAACTACTATAATACTGCCTCTATGTACAAGAATATAACTACTATAATACTGCCCCTATGTACAAGAATATAGCTACTATAATACTGCCCCTATGTACAAGAATATAACTATTATAATACTGCCTCTATGTACAAGAATATAACTACTATATAATACTGCCCCTATGTACAAGAATATAACTACTATAATACTGCCCCTATGTACAAGAATATAACTGCTATAATACTGCCCCCTATGTACAGGAATATAACTGCTATAATACTACCCCTATGTACAAGAATATAACTACTATAATACTGCCCCCTATGTACAAGAATATAACTACTATAATACTGCCCCTATGTACAAGAATATAACTGCTATAATGCTGCCCCTATGTACAAGAATATAACTACTATAATACTGCCCCCTATGTACAAGAATATAACTGCTATAATACTGCCCCTATATACAAGAATATAACTACTATAATACTGCCCCTATGTACAAGAATATAACAACTATAATACTGCTCCCTATGTACAAGAATATAACTACTATAATACTGCTCCTATGTAGAAGAATATAACTACTATAATACTGCCCCCTATATACAAGAATATAACTACTATAATACTGCCCCCTATATACAAGAATATAACTACTATAATACTGCCCCCTATATACAAGAATATAACTACTATAATACTGCCCCCTATATACAAGAATATAACTGCTATAATACTGCCCCCTATATACAAGAATATAACTACTATAATACTGCCCCCTATATACAAGAATATAACTACTATAATACTGCTCCCTGTATACAAGAATATAACTACTATAATACTGCCCCCTATATACAAGAATATAACTACTATAATACTGCCCCTTATATACAAGAATATAACTACTATAATACTGCCCCCTATATACAAGAATATAACTACTATAATACTGCCCCCTATATACAAGAATATAACTACTATAATACTGCCCCCTATATACAAGAATATAACTACTATAATACTGCCCCCTATATACAAGAATATAACTACTATAATACTGCCCCCTATATACAAGAATATAACTACTATAATACTGCCCCCTATATACAAGAATATAACTACTATAATACTGCCCCCTATATACAAGAATATAACTACTATAATACTGTCCCTATGTACAAGAATATAACAACTATAATACTGCCCCTATGTACAAGAACATAACTACTATAATACTGCTCCTATGTACAGGAATATAACTACTATAATACTGCCCCTATGTACAAGAACATAACTACTATAATACTGCTTCCTATATTCAAGAATATAACTACTATAATACTGCCTCTATGTACAAGAACATAACTACTATAATACTGCTTCCTATATTCAAGAATATAACTACTATAATACTGCCTCTATGTACAAGAATATAACTACTATAATACTGCCCCTATGTACAAGAATATAACTACTATAATACTGCCCCTATGTACAAGAATATAACTATTATAATACTGCCTCTATGTACAAGAATATAACTACTATATAATACTGCCCCTATGTACAAGAATATAACTACTATAATACTGCCCCTATGTACAAGAATATAACTGCTATAATACTGCCCCCTATGTACAGGAATATAACTGCTATAATACTACCCCTATGTACAAGAATATAACTACTATAATACTGCCCCCTATGTACAAGAATATAACTACTATAATACTGCCCCTATGTACAAGAATATAACTGCTATAATGCTGCCCCTATGTACAAGAATATAACTACTATAATACTGCCCCCTATGTACAAGAATATAACTGCTATAATACTGCCCCTATATACAAGAATATAACTACTATAATACTGCCCCTATGTACAAGAATATAACAACTATAATACTGCTCCCTATGTACAAGAATATAACTACTATAATACTGCTCCTATGTAGAAGAATATAACTACTATAATACTGCTCCCTATGTAGAAGAATATAACTACTATAATACTGCCCCCTATGTACAAGAATATAACTACTATAATACTGCTCCTATGTAGAAGAATATAACTACTATAATACTGCTCCTATGTTGGGTATGACGTGCAGTGCATCTTAATCGCTGATTGTCGGCAGTGCAGACTTTGCTGTGAGCTGTGCACACTATCAGACACTGCAAGCGGTATATAATACACAGTATGTGGCGCTGCGGAGTTGCTCGGCCTGATGTGGGCAGAGCAGACAGTGGCGGCGCCCCCTGAGGACGCTCTTTCTAGGCCACACTTGCTCTGGGGATGGCTGATCTGTAGGAATGTGGAGGTGTCTGGAGTCTGAACACTTCTTATGTCTCTCGGCTTCATCCTCACGGCCAAATTGAATGTTTTATTATTTGAAAGAAATCCTAGAGGACGGTCACATGACACAATATGGCGGGGACCCGAGTATGTATATATATACAGTACAGACCAAAAGTTTGGACACACCTCATTCAAAGAGTTTTCTTTATTTTCAGGACTCTAAAAATTGTAGATTCACATTGAAGGCATCAAAACTATGAATTATCACATGTGGAATGAAATACTTAAAAAAGTGTGAAACAACTGAAAATCTGTCTTATATTCTAGGTTCTCCAAAGTAGCCACCTTCTGCTTTGATTACTGCTTTGCACACTCTTGGCTTTCTCTTGATGAGCTTCAGTCACCGGAAATGGTTTTCCAACAGTCTTGAAGGAGTTCCCAGAGATGCTTAGCACTTGTTGGCCCTTTTGCCTTCACTCTGCGGTCCAGCTCACCCCAAACCATCTCGATTGGGTTCAGGTCTGGTGACTGTGGAGGCCAGGTCATCTGGCGTAGCACCCATCACTCTCCTTCTTAGTCACATAGCCCTTACACAGCCTGGAGGGGTGTTTGGGGTCATTGTCCTGTTGACAAATAAATGATGGTCCAACTAAACGCAAACCGGATGGAATAGCACGCCGCTGCAAGATGCTGTGGTAGGCATGCTGGTTCAGTATGCCTTCAATTTTGAATAAATCCCCAATAGTGTCACCAGCAAAGCCCCCCCACACACCATCACACCTCCTCCACCATGCTTCACGGTGGGAACCAGCCATGTAGAGTCCATCCGTTCACCTTTTCTACAAAGACACGGTGGTTTGATCCAAAGATCTCAGATTTGGACTCCTCGGATCAAAGCACAGATCTCCACTGGTCTAATGTCCATTCCTTGTGTTCTCTTCTGCTTGTTGCCGGTCCTTAGCAGCGGTTTCCTAGCAGCTATTTTACCATGAAGGCTGCTGCACAAAGTCTCCTCTTAACAGTTGTTCTAGAGATGAGAAGGTGTGTCCAAACTTTTGGTCTGTACTGTATACAGTATATACGCGCTATTCCACATCTCTCTGGAATGTCCAGTGACCTTGGTTATTCTGAGCCTTGTAGTCCGCCGCCCGCTCCGCTCCGCAGTCCTCTCCACGCCTCGGTGCTCAGTATCGTCTGTGGCCGGTGCCGGGCAGTGCATTTCGCTCCCCGGTGATGGATCCCTCGTGTCGCCGTTGTCCTTCTTTGTCTTGTTACTGAGCTTTGTTCCGGAACCGCGTTCCTGGAGACCTGAAATCCATCAATGTAAAGGAAACCCGCTTGTGCCTGAAAGTTGTGAGGAATTTACAGCTGCTGTTTGCAGTATCAGGCCTCATACGCTTTATTTAAAGGGTGACTCCGGTATCGGCTAATAGTCACTGGACTGGAGCGGGGACGGTCCACAAGTCACATGGCAGCAGTATCGGACACTAAGGTCCTGGATTCAGGAGCGAGTCATACTGTCCGTACAGAGGGAGGAGCCTCCTGAGCTCAGCTCCGCCCCTTTATTGTCAGGTGGAGTCACACTTTAAGTCCAAAAATCGGTGTTTATAGAGTCTAGAAAGGAGAGGTGATCATAGCGATCGGTGGACCATTTTTGCAGATCCCCGATCTGATCCATTTCTTCCCCGAGGTCCGGTTGGTTCTGGAAGGTTTCTTATCACGTGAATTCATCTCTTGGAGGTTAAAGGGGGCTTTACACGCAACGACGCCGGATGCGCGTCACGAAATCCGTGCCCCTGACGACATATCGTTAGCTATGTGGTTGCGTGTAGCGGGGCCTTGAGTCTCGGTGATGGCGCGGGGAGCCGGCGCTCCGATCACCTGTACGATCCGTATAAACAGATGCCAGAAACATCAGACCTAATGAGCCGCACCTCGTCTGTGAATAAGACGCCTCATAAGACAGATGAGCCTCCGCTGCCCCCGGAAATCGCTCCTCATCCTTCTCTGTCACATTACACCCGTCAGACACGCCAGGCAGGTTTCCTCTTTTCGGTGCCTGTGTTTGTGCTTAACCCTCCTGGCGTTAAAGCTTAAAGGGGAGCTTCACTTCCAGAAACCCTCTAAGCTCATACATGGTCTCCTGCCTGTGAAACCCCCAGCAATCCGCTGCAAAATGTGATCTGATCACAAGTGATCGCCGAGGGTCACATTCTCTACAGCGACACCGGTGGGCGAGTGAAGTATTACACCGTCTCCATTGCATTGGATATGTCGGGTCCTCCAGGAGGGAGACGCTCTTGGTAGCTGCTCTCTTGGATCTGTGCAGTGGACTCTGAGGTGCTGCAGCAGCTGCAGTGATTACAGGGTCCACCCCGGACCCCCTGCAATTAACCATCCCCTCTCCATCTAGAGCTACGTCAGCCTCATCTGCTGCAGGGACAGTAATCTATAAGCTATCCTGGAGACGAGGATCATGGGAGTGATATCCCGAGAGAGAAAAGATTGTGAGCTCCTGAGGGCAGAGCGGGGGAATAAAACTGGGGAATTATTGCTGCGCCCATACGGAGCTGCCATCCTATGGAAACCGGCTGGAGGAGGGAAGTCTAGTGCCAAACACCCCAAATCCAGGCAGGGTCCCCTAATCTGTGCCTGCGGGGAAAGTAACATGAAGACCCCGACCCTCGGGGGCCACATCCTCCGTCACCACAGAATCCGCTCTGCTGTCATGGAGATTACAGATGGGAAGAGAAGTAGTGAAAGGCGCATGGTACTGTCCTGGTGTAGATACGGGGGTCCGTGTGCTGCTATTATTATGGGGTAAAGTCCTGGTGTAGATATGGGGGTCCGTGTGCTGGTATTATGGGGTAATGTCCTGGTGTAGATATGGGGGTCCGTGTGCTGGTATTATGGGGTAATGTCCTGGTGTAGATATGGGGGTCCGTGTGCTGGTATTATGGGGTAATGTCCTGGTGTTGATACGTGGGTCCGTGCACTGATATTATGGGGGGCAATGTCCTGGTGTTGATACGGGGGTCCGTGCACTGATATTATGGGGGGCAATGTCCTGGTGTTGATACGGGGGTCCGTGCACTGATATTATGGGGGGCAATGTCCTGGTGTTGATACGGGGGTCCGTGCACTGATATTATGGGGGGCAATGTCCTGGTGTTGATACGGGGGTCCGTGCACTGATATTATGGGGGGGTAATGTCCTGGTGTAGGTACAGGGGTCCGTGTGCTGGTATTATGGGGGGTGATGTCCTGGTGTTGATACGGGGGTCCGTGCACTGATATTATGGGGGGCAATGTCCTGGTGTTGATACGGGGGTCCGTGCACTGATATTATAGGGGGCAATGTCCTGGTGTTGATACGGGGGTCCGTGCACTGATATTATGGGGGGTGATATGCTGGTGCTTAATATGATAGATATTTCTGTATACAGGGCAGCTGCAAAAGACTTGGACATCTGCCGCTCTCTGAAGTGATTAAAGCTGAGGGGAAATAACTGCACCTGTGGCATGCTACATGAAAGCGGTGCCAACCTGTTCCCTCCAGCGGTGCCATCTTCTTCCCACCCTTCAGTGGTGCCATCTTCTTCCCACCCTTCAGTGGTGCCATCTTCTTCCACCCTCCAGTAGTGCCATCTTCTTCCACCCTCCGGCGGTGCCATCTTCTTCCACCCTCCAGTAGTGCCATCTTCTTCCACCCTTCAGTGGTGCCATCTTCTTCCACCCTCCAGTAGTGCCATCTTCTTCCACCCTTCAGTGGTGCCATCTTCTTCCACCCTCCGGCGGTGCCATCTTCTTCCACCCTGCAGCGGTGCCATCCTCTTTCCACCCTCCAGTAGTGCCATCTTCTTCCACCCTGCAGCGGTGCCATCTTCTTCCCACCTCCAGTAGTGCCATCCTCTTTCCACCCTGCAGCGGTGCCATCTTCTTCCACCCTGCAGCAGTGCCATATTCTTCCCACCTCCAGTAGTGCCATCTTCTTCCCACCTCCAGCAGTGGGAATCTTCTTCCACCCTCCAGTTGTGCCATCCTCTTCCTCCCTCCAGCGGTGCCATCTTCTTCCTCCCTCCAGTGGTGCCATCTTCTTCCACCCTGCAGCGGTGCCATCTTCTTCCACCCTGCAGCGGTGCCATCTTCTTCCTCCCTCCAGTGGTGCCATCTTCTTCCACCCTGCAGTGGTGCCATCTTCTTCCTCCCTCCAGTGGTGCCATCTTCTTCCACCCTGCAGCGGTGCCATCTTCTTCCACCCTGCAGCGGTGCCATCTTCTTCCACCCTCCAGTGGTGCCATCTTCTTCCACCCTGCAGCGGTGCCATCTTCTTCCTCCCTCCAGCGGTGCCATCCTCTTTCACCCTCCAGCGGTGCCATCTTCTTCCACCCTGCAGCATTGCCATGTTCTTTCACCCTGCAGCGGTGCCATCTTCTTCCTCCCTTCAGCGGTGCCATCTTCTTCCACCCTGCAGCGGTTCCATCTTTTTACACCCTGCAGCGGTGCCATCTTCTTCCTCCCTTCAGCGGTGCCATCCTCTTTCACCCTCCAGCGGTGCCATCTTTTTACACCCTGCAGCGGTGCCATCTTCTTCCACCCTCCAGTGGTGCCATCTTCTTACACCCTGCAGCATTGCCATGTTCTTTCACCCTCCAGCGGTGCCGTATTGTAATGTAGTGAAGTCTTTTCTGAAGTTGTTAGTGACTTTGTGCCCCGGCTGTGCCCGGATTTTGCCCGCTCTTACTAAACTATCAGCCTTGCCTCCCGACATTATGCGGGAGCATCTCTCATCCGATCGGAGGCAGTTACCAGAGCAACAGGATAAGATTCCGGTCTCCATGGTGACGGCGGGTCATCTTATCTCACCTGGCATTCTGTGTGCAGAGACACATGGGCAGCCGCACTCCTGCCGTCCATCACTCCGGAGCGTCCGCCCCCGCTACCTCCCGACTGCTCCTCATCGCTATAAAGCTCTGCACCCTGATATATCGCTCTCATTAACCCTTGTCTTGCCGTCTCTTTCTCTGTCATCTTATTGTGATAGTAATTGTAACAATTCTGACTTGATGACAGCAAATCATCCTCCGGCGTCACCTACTACAGAAAGCGGAGGACGGCTACAGTGAGGGGCGAGGGTCGGGGCGACTCCTGCCGCAATAATTAGGGTTTAGACCGGATCTTCCCAGAACGGATAGAAGAACATCACAGGCCCGGGATTCACTACCAGCAGTGGCTGTCACTGTTATGGGGGCACTGATACAGGCCGGCACTGTTGTTGGTGGTTCAGTTGCCAGGAGCTCTGTGGCCCGCAGCTCTGAGGCCGTGGCCTCGGTGGCGGGGAGCTCTATGGCTGTTGGCTTGGGGCTGGGGCTTTGTAGCTGGGAGCTCGGTGGCTAGAGGTTCGGTGGCCGTGGGTTCCATGGCTGTGGGTTTGTGGCCAGGGGCTCGGTGGCTGGTGGATCGGTGGCCAGGGGCTCTATTTGTGAAGACTTAGTAGCTGGAGGCTGGGGGCTCCGTGGCCAGGGGCCCTGTGGCTTGTGGATCGGTGGCCAGCGGCTCGGCGGCACTGCGGCATGGCCTGGGTCCAGAGACTCTGTAACCGAGTCTCATTGGCTGGTGGCTCTGTGGCCAGTGGATCAGTGGCTAGGGGCTCAGTGGACGGGGGCCCGGTGGCCGGTGACTCTGTGGACAGGAGCTTGGTGGCCAGGGGCCCGGTGACTCTGTGGCCAGGAGCTTGGTGGCCAGGGGCCCTGTGAGTGGGAGCTCTGTGGTCGGGGGCCCTGTGGCTAGGGGTCTTGTAGTCGGGGGCCTTGTGGCCAGTGACTCAGTGGCTTGGTGGCCAATGGCTTCCCACCCTACATCACACATGACAGCCGGTGCTCCATTCACGGCGGCTCAGACCGGCGATGTTCAAGGGATGCAGTCACGGATGGCAGCTTCAGTGGTTGCTAGGTAACCAGCGTATTTGTAAGAGCCATGTGACAAGTAAATTGACGGCGGGCGGCTCTGTACTACACGACTGCGGCTGTGAGAACCGGGGGGGGGGGGGATCGCTGAGCTCTGGGTGTAACCGCTGCACAAATCCCTCCTGGGGGTCCGGGCTGAGAGATTCATCTGCTGCTATAGAAACAGGTCTAAATATACAAAGCCAACAACGCAGAGATGGGGGGAGAAGGAATGGAACCATTAAAGGGGTACTGCGTCTGCATGTGTTGCAGGGGTTAATATCAGGTCATCAGTGTTTATATTTGGGGGTCCCATTTCACTGCAGGGGCTGATAGCATTGGAGAGGCACAGCGCCGCACATGTGTAGTGGACGTGCTCGGTACTGCACTATTACCAGTGCCTGGGACACGGCTGCTGCTGTCCGCGGTGCTGAACCACAGGATGTAAGTGACAGGGAGGACACAGCTGACGATCCTGCACTGGTGGTTTGTTACAATGTGTCACCTCTAGAACGGATACATCTGCAGAAGCTTCTCAGCTCGGAGGCATCAGGTCAGGACACACGGTCAGCCTCCGGGTCAGGACACGCGTTCAGCCTCCGGGTCAGGAGACGCGTTCAGCCTCTGGGTCAGGACATGCGTTCAGCCTCCGGGTCGGGACACGCATTCAGCCTCCGGGTCGGGATACGCGTTCAGCCTCCGGGTCGGGATACGCGTTCAGCCTCCGGGTCAGGACACGCATTCAGCCTCCGGGTCAGGACACGCGTTCAGCCTCCGGGTCAGGACACGCGTTCAGCCTCCGGGTCAGGACACGCGTTCAGCCTCCGGGTCAGGAGACGCGTTCAGCCTCCGGGTCAGGACACGCGTTCAGCCTCCGGGTCAGGACACGCGGTCAGCCTCCAGGTCAGGGCACGCGTTCAGCCTCCGGGTCAGGACACGCGTTCAGTCTCCGGGTCAGGACACGCGTTCAGTCTCCGGGTCGGGACACGCGTTCAGCCTCCGGGTCGGGACACGCGTTCAGCCTCTGGGTCGGGACACGCGTTCAGCCTCTGGGTCGGGACACGCGGTCAGCCTCCGGGTCAGGACACGCATTCAGCCTCCGGGTCAGGAGACGCGTTCAGCCTCCGGGTCAGGAGACGCGTTCAGCCTCCGGGTCGGGACACGCATTCAGTCTCCGGGTCGGGACACGCATTCAGCCTCCGGGTCGGGACACGCGTTCAGCCTCCGGGTCGGGATACGCGTTCAGCCTCCGGATCAGGACATGCGTTCAGCCTCTGGGTCGGGACACGCGTTCAGCCTCCGGGTCGGGATACGCGTTCAGCCTCCGGGTCGGGATACGCGTTCAGCCTCCGGGTCAGGACACGCATTCAGCCTCCGGGTGAGGACACGCGTTCAGCCTCCGGGTCAGGACACGCGGTCAGCCTCCAGGTCAGGACACGCGGTCAGCCTCCGGGTCAGGACACGCGTTCAGCCTCCGGGTCAGGACACGCGTTCAGTCTCCGGGTCGGGACACGCGTTCAGCCTCCGGGTCAGGACACGCGTTCAGCCTCTGGGTCAGGACACGCGTTCAGCCTCTGGGTCGGGACACGCGGTCAGCCTCCGGGTCAGGACACGCATTCAGCCTCCGGGTCAGGAGACGCGTTCAGCCTCCGGGTCAGGAGACGCGTTCAGCCTCCGGGTCGGGACACGCATTCAGTCTCCGGGTCGGGACACGCATTCAGCCTCCGGGTCGGGACACGCGTTCAGCCTCCGGGTCGGGATACGCGTTCAGCCTCCGGATCAGGACATGCGTTCAGCCTCTGGGTCAGGACACGCGTTCAGCCTCCGGGTCGGGATACGCGTTCAGCCTCCGGGTCGGGATACGCGTTCAGCCTCCGGGTCAGGACACGCATTCAGCCTCCGGGTGAGGACACGCGTTCAGCCTCCGGGTCAGGACACGCGGTCAGCCTCCAGGTCAGGACACGCAGTCAGCCTCCGGGTCAGGACACGCGTTCAGCCTCCGGGTCAGGACACGCGGTCAGCCTCCAGGTCAGGGCACGCGTTCAGCCTCCGGGTCAGGACACGCGTTCAGTCTCCGGGTCAGGACACGCGTTCAGTCTCCGGGTCAGGACACGCGTTCAGTCTCCGGGTCGGGACACGCGTTCAGCCTCCGGGTCAGGACACGCGTTCAGTCTCCGGGTCGGGACACGCGTTCAGCCTCCGGGTCAGGACACGCGTTCAGCCTCTGGGTCAGGACACGCGTTCAGCCTCTGGGTCGGGACACGCGGTCAGCCTCCGGGTCGGGATACGCGTTCAGCCTCCGGGTCAGGACACGCATTCAGCCTCCGGGTCAGGACACATGGTCAGCCTCTGGGTCAGGACACGCGTTCAGCCTCCGGGTCAGGACACGCGGTCAGCCTCCGGGTCAGGACACGCGTTCAGCCTCCGGGTCAGGACACGCGTTTAGCCTCCGGGTCAGGACACGCGTTCAGCCTCCGGGTCAGGACACGCGTTCAGCCTCCGGGTCAGGACACGCGGTCAGCCTCCGGGTCAGGACACGTGTTCAGCCTCCGGGTTCGATGTCTTCATTCACTGACAGAAAGCAGAGATTTTTAAATGAGAAAAAAAATTAAATAAAAATGTTTCTTGGAGGCGGCAGAAGTTTTTGTTGCTCTTTTCTGAAGGACGACGTGACGGATAACGAGGAATGTCCCTGATCTCTGTGACGATGAAGATGTCAGAAAATGCCACCACTTTTCTCCGTACTTCATACGGGGTTTTTTTTTCTGGTCTTGTGGGGGTCTATATAACACTGAGCCCCCTGCATTGCTCTTCATGAAGCAGGAGGCTCAGGATGAGCTGCAGTGATGGACACATTGCCGCTGCCCACCCCTTTCCTTGATCACTGGCGTTCTGCCCTCACATGTAACAAATCTCGGATAATTGCACCTTTCCTTCAGGCTTTCCATGTTAACCCTTGCATTGCTGGTAAAGCTGTGGGTGTATATAGGTATATATGGACAGTATACACACACATACGGCAGGAGGCTCCGCACAGAGCAGTTTCCCGGCCCGTGACGGATGTAATTGAGTGTTGTCACCGGCTGTGACTTTCCCCGTCCGCAGCCTATAATCACACAGCCCTTTATAGAGCAGCTCGCGGGCCCCTCTATTGTCACCCTGTGCCCCGCAGAGCGGCAGACAGCCCCGCCGCCCCGCACAGCCCCTGTCACCAGCAGCACCGAACATCCCCCAACCGCAGCCCCGCCGCCCCGCACAGCCCCCGTCACCAGCACCGAACATCCCCCAACCGCAGCCCCCCGTCACCAGCACCAAACAACATCCCCCACCCGCAGCCCCCCGTCACCAGCACCAAACAACATCCCCCAACCGCAGCACCCCGGCACCGAACAGCATCCCCCAACCGCAGCCCCGCCGCCCTGCACAGCCCTCGTCACCAGCACCGAACAGCATCCCCCAACCGCAGCCCCCCGTCACCAGCACCAAACAACATCCCCCAACCGCAGCACCCCGGCACCGAACAGCATCCCCCAACCGCAGCCCCGCCGCCCCGCACAGCCCCCGTCACCAGCACCGAACAGCATCCCCCAACCGCAGCCCCCCGTCACCAGCACCAAACAACATCCCCCAACCGCAGCACCCCGGCACCGAACAGCATCCCCCAACCGCAGCCCCGCCGCCCTGCACAGCCCCCGTCACCAGCACCGACAGCATCCCCCAACCGCAGCCCCCCGTCACCGGCACCGAACAGCATCCCCCAACCACAACCCCCCGTCACCGGCACCGAACAGCATCCCCCAACCGCAGCCCCCCGTCACCGGCACCGAACAGCATCCCCCAACCGCAGCCCCCCATCACCAGCACCAAACAACATCCCCCAACCGCAGCCCCCCGTCACCGGCACCGAACAGCATCCCCCAACCGCAGCCCCCCGTCACCGGCACCAAACAGCACCCCCCAACCGCAGCCCCCCATCACCAGCACCAAACAACATCCCCCAACCGCAGCCCCCCGTCACCGGCACCAAACAGCACCCCCCAACCGCAGCCCCCCGTCACCGGCACCGAACAGCATCCCCCAACCGCAGCCCCCCGTCACCAGCACCGAACAACATCCCCCAACCGCAGCCCCCCGTCACCAGCACCAAACAACATCCCCCAACCGCAGCCCCCGTCACCAGCACCGAACAGCATCCCCCAACCGCAGCCCCCCATCACCAGCACCAAACAACATCCCCCAACCGCAGCCCCCCGTCACCGGCACCAAACAGCACCCCCCAACCGCAGCCCCCCGTCACCGGCACCGAACAGCATCCCCCAACCGCAGCCCCCCGTCACCAGCACCGAACAACATCCCCCAACCGCAGCCCCCCGTCACCAGCACCAAACAACATCCCCCAACCGCAGCCCCCCGTCACCGGCACCGAACAGCATCCCCCAACCGCAGCCCCGCCGCCCTGCACAGCCCCCGTCACCAGCACCGAACAACATCCCCCAACCGCAGCCCCCCGTCACTGGCACCGAACAGCATCCCCCAACCGCAGCCCCCCGTCACCGAACAGCATCCCCCAACCGCAGCCCCCCGTCACCGGCACCGAACAGCATCCCCCAACCGCAGCCCCCCGTCACCAGCACCGAACAACATCCCCCAACCGCAGCCCCCGGGATCAGCGGAAAGTCACATGAATATAGGAGCGATCCCCCGCAAATCATCCAGTCACCCCTAAGTGTAACCAACATTCACCAATTCTGTTTCATGCCAACCGTCATTCCTGAAAAGATAACAAATAGAGACAGTGCCTTGAAAAAGTATTCACACCCCCTGAGCTTTTCTCCATTACATGCACAAACCTTTATCGGGATTTTCTGACACCGACACTAAGGGCAAGTATAAGTAAGGACGAAACGATTCCTGGATTTTAGATTATGTTAAAAATATAAATCTGCTAATTGTGCCGTGCATTAGTATTCAGACCCCTGTAGTCTGATGTCCTTAAGTAAAATCCTGAGTGACAGTCGTTCCAGAAGACACATAATCCGTCCATTGCCTCCTGGGTAATTTCTTCTCAGTATAACGACAGCTGTTCTGTGACGGCCTCAGAGGTTTAAGTGAGAAGATCAGGGATCAAGCAGCAGAAAAACCAAGGAACCCACCAGACAGGTCAGTGATAAAGCGGAGAGGAGGAAAGCAGGGTTAGGTTATAGAAAATAGCCCAAGCTCTGAACATCTCACGGAGCGCTGCTCAAATCATTATCCAAAAATGGGAGGAGGACGGCACAACCACAAGCTACAGAGACCAAGACATGGCGTCCACCGAAACTGACACCCCAAGAAGGATAGAAGAGCCGAGAGATCCCCGGTCACTGGAGGAGCCGCAGAGATCACAGCTCAGGGAGAGAATCTGTCCTTAGGTCGCCTATTAGTCATAGACTCCACAAATCTGCCCTTTATGAAGAATGGTGAAAGGAAAGGTGCGGGGGACACAGCGAGCCGTGGAAGAAGGGGCTCTGATCAGAGGAGACCAAGGAAGAAGTGGGCTAAATGCTATATGTGGTGGAAAACTTACCCTGCACATCCCCCTGAGAACACCCTCCCCACCGTCACACATGGTGGAGGCCACATCCTGCTGTGGGGAGGCTTCTCTTCAGCAGGGGCAGGGGCTGGTCAGAGGTAATGGGAAGATGGATGGAGCTAAATACAGGACAATCCGAGAGGAAAACCTGTAAAGGCTGCAGAAGACGTGACACCGGAGCATAGGTTCACCTTCCAGCAAGACAACGACCCCCAACATCCTGCAGAGCCGCAATGCAGGGTTCAGATCAGAGCATATTCCTGTGTGTGAGCGGCCGAGTCACAGTCCAGACCCAATCCACCGAGAATCTGCGACAAGACGGGAAGATCACCGATCCCAGACGTCTCCATCCAACCTCACCGAACGAGAGGAGAGGAAAATGTCACCTCTAGATCAGCAAAGCCCCAAAGAGGGAGACGGATGGTCCTACAAAGTACTGACTCTGGGGGCTGAATACTATTGCCAGACAGAGAAAGGTGGTCCTATAAAGTACTGACTCAGGGGGCTGAATACTATTGCTAGACAGAAAAGGGTGGTCCTATAAAGTACTGACTCCGGGGGCTGAATACAAACGCAGACAAAAAAGAGTGATCCTACAAAGTGCTGAATTCAGGGGCTGAATACTATTGCAAGACAGAGAAAGGTGGTTATACAAAGTACTCACTCCGGGTGCTGAATACTAATGCAAGACAGGAAGGTGGTTATACAAAGTACTCACTCCGGGTGCTGAATACTAATGCACAGCGCAATTTACAGATTTATCTACATAAAATACATTTACATTTGTGGGTTAATGTGAAAAAAAATGTGGAATAGTTTATAGGGTATGAATACTTTTTCAAGGCACTGTAGATGGATAGATGGTAGATACTGGGTAGTAGACAGCATTTTCTAGCTCATCAGCCGTTATTTCTCTCTGTTATCACTTGTTTTGTGACGGCGCGGTGCTTTTTCTCGGCCATTACACTCCATTACTAATCAGGGCTGTTATCAGCCGGAGGTTGTGGGTTTTATAAAGCAGTAACTTCCGCTGTGGATTAGATTTATAATTCATAGAATATTTCTCGTTGTTTTCTGTATCTTGGGAAAAAAAGAGTCCGATCATCTCATGTTCTTACATTCAGCCGCCGATACAAAAAGTGTCCCGTCATCCGCAGAACAGCACATTCTGTACAGAAAAAGATGCTTACACCGCGTCTGTCCGCACAGAAGACTGTTCACACCAAGCACAGGAGCCCGCTGCAAATACACAACCAAAGAGAGGAGGGGGGAGGTGCACGCAAATGTGTGCGCCCCAAGGGTGAACTGTCATTGTGTTCTGACACAACTGATGGTGGACCAGTCACATCATGTACATATTGTATAATTCATAACTACTATAATACTGCCCCTATGTACAGGAATATAACTGCTATAATACTGCCCCCTATATACAAGAATATAAGTGCTATAATACTGCTCCTATGTACATGAATATAACTGCTATAATACTGCCCCCTATATACAAGAATATAACTGCTATAATACTGCTCCTATGTACATGAATATAACTACTATAATACTGCTCCTATGTACAAGAATATAACTACTATAATACTGCCCCTATGTACAAGAATATGACTACTATAATACTGCCTCTATGTACAAGAATATAACTACTATAATACTGCCCCTATGTACAAGAATATAGCTACTATAATACTGCCCCTATATACAAGAATATAACTACTATAATACTGCCCCCTATGTACAAGAATATAACTACTATAATACTGCCCCCTATATACAAGAATATAACTACTATAATACTGCCCCTATGTACAAGAATATAACTACTATAATACTGCCCTCTATGTACAAGAATATAACTGCTATAATACTGCTCCTATGTACATGAATATAACTACTATAATACTGCCACTATGTACAAGAATATAACTACTATAATACTGCCCCCTATGTACAAGAATATAACTGCTATAATACTGCCCTCTATGTACAAGAATATAACTGCTATAATACTGCCCTCTATGTACAAGAATATAACTACTATAATACTGCCCCCTATGTACAAGAATATAACTGCTATAATACTGCCCTCTATGTACAAGAATATAACTGCTATAATACTGCCCTCTATGTACAAGAATATAACTGCTATAATACTGCCCTCTATGTACAAGAATATAACTACTATAATACTGCCCCCTATGTACAAGAATATAACTGCTATAATACTGCCCCCTATGTACAAGAATATAACTACTATAATACTGCTCCTATATACAAGAATATAACTACTATAATACTGCCCCCATATACAAGAATATAACTACTATAATACTGCCCCTATGTACAAGAATATAACTACTATAATACTGCCCCTATGTACAAGAATATAACTACTATAATACTGCCCCCTATGTTCAGGAATATAACTACTATAATACTGCCCCTATGTACAAGAATATAACTACTATAATACTGCCCCTATGTACAAGAATATAACTACTATAATACTGCCCCCTATGTACAAGAATATAACTGCTATAATACTGCCCCCTATGTACAAGAATATAACTACTATAATACTGCCCCTATGTACAAGAATATAACTACTATAATACTGCCCCCTATGTTCAGGAATATAACTACTATAATACTGCCCCTATATACAAGAATATAACTACTATAATACTGCCCCTATGTACAAGACTATAACTACTATAATACTGCCCCCCTATGTACAAGAATATAACTGCTATAATACTGCCCCTTATGTACAAGAATATAACTACTATAATACTACCCCTATGTACAAGAATATAACTACTATAATACTACCCCTATGTACAGGAATATAACTACTATAATACTGCCCTATGTACAAGAATATAACTACTATAATACTACCCCTATGTACAAGAATATAACTACTATAATACTGCCCTATGTACAAGAATATAACTACTATAATACTGCCCCTATGTACAAGAATATAACTACTATAATACTGCCCCCTATGTACAAGAATATAACTACTATAATACTGCCCCTTATGTACAAGAATATAACTACTATAATACTGCCCTATGTACAAGAATATAACTACTATAATACTACCCCTATGTACAAGAATATAACTACTATAATACTGCCCTATGTACAAGAATATAACTACTATAATACTGCCCCTATGTACAAGAATATAACTACTATAATACTGCCCCCTATGTACAAGAATATAACTACTATAATACTGCCCCTTATGTACAAGAATATAACTACTATAATACTACCCCTATGTACAAGAATATAACTACTATAATACTGCCCCTTATGTACAAGAATATAACTACTATAATACTACCCCTATGTACAAGAATATAACTACTATAATACTGCCCCTTATGTACAAGAATATAACTACTATAATACTACCCCTATGTACAAGAATATAACTACTATAATACTGCCCTATGTACAAGAATATAACTACTATAATACTGCCCCTATATACAAGAATATAACTACTATAATACTGCTCCTATGTACAAGAATATAACTACTATTATACTGCTCCTATATACAAGAATATAACTACTATAATACTGCTCCTATGTACAAGAATATAACTACTATTATACTGCCCTATGTACAAGAATATAACTACTATAATACTACCCCTATGTACAAGAATATAACTACGATAATACTGCTCCTATGTACAAGAATATAACTACTATTATACTGCTCCTATATACAAGAATATAACTACTATAATACTGCCCCTATGTACAAGAGTATAACTACTATAATACTGCCCCCTATGTACAAGAATATAACTACTATAATACTGCCCCCTATGTACAAGAATATAACTACTATAATACTGCCCCTATGTACAAGAATATAACTACGATAATACTGCCCCCTATGTACAAGAATATAACTACTATAATACTGCCCCTATGTACAAGAATATAACTACTATAATACTGCCCCCCTATGTACAAGAATATAACTACTATAATACTGCCCCTATGTACAAGAATATAACTACTATAATACTACCCCTATGTACAAGAATATAACTACTATAATACTGCCCCCTATGTACAAGAATATAACTACTATAATACTGCCCCTATGTACAAGAATATAACTACTATAATACTGCCCCTATGTATAAGAATATAACTACTATAATACTGCCCCCCTATGTACAAGAATATAACTACTATAATACTGCCCCTTATGTACAAGAATATAACTACTATAATACTACCCCTATGTACAAGAATATAACTACTATAATACTGCCCTATGTACAAGAATATAACTACTATAATACTGCCCCTATATACAAGAATATAACTACTATAATACTGCCCCTTATGTACAAGAATATAACTACTATAATACTGCTCCTATATACAAGAATATAACTACTATAATACTGCTCCTATGTACAAGAATATAACTACTATAATACTACCCCTATGTACAAGAATATAACTACTATAATACTGCTCCTATATACAAGAATATAACTACTATAATACTACCCCTATGTACAAGAATATAACTACTATAATACTACCCCTATGTACAAGAATATAACTACTATTATACTACCCCTATGTACAAGAATATAACTACTATAATACTGCCCCTTATGTACAAGAATATAACTACTATAATACTACCCATATGTACAAGAATATAACTACTATTATACTGCCCCTTATGTACAAGAATATAACTACTATAATACTGCTCCTATGTACAAGAATATAACTACTATAATACTGCCCCTATATACAAGAATATAACTACTATAATACTGCCCCTATGTACAATAATAAAACTACTATAATACTGCCCCTATGTACAATAATAAAACTACTATAATACTGCCCCTATGTACAAGAATATAACTACTAGAATACTGCCCCTATGTACAAGAATATAACTACTATAATACTGCCCCTATGTACAATAATTAAACTACTAGAATACTGCCCCTATGTACAAGAATATAACTACTATTATACTGCCCCTTATGTACAAGAATATAACTACTATAATACTGCTCCTATGTACAAGAATATAACTACTATAATACTGCCCCTATATACAAGAATATAACTACTATAATACTGCCCCTATGTACAATAATAAAACTACTATAATACTGCCCCTATGTACAATAATTAAACTACTAGAATACTGCCCCTATGTACAAGAATATAACTACTAGAATACTGCCCCTATGTACAAGAATATAACTACTATAATACTGCCCCTATGTACAAGAATATAACTACTATAATACTGCCCCTATATACAAGAATATAACTACTATAATACTGCTCCTATGTACAAGAATATAACTACTATAATACTGCCCCTATATACAAGAATATAACTACTATAATACTGCCCCTATGTACAATAATATAACTGCTATAACACTTGCCCTATGTAGATGAATATGACTGCTATAATACTCTTCTGTAGCGTGTAGATCTGGAGTGACGTGGGACTGGGGTGTTCTCTGTATATTTCTTTCTTGTGATGTGATTTATTGTTGGATTATTTTGGTTTTCCCCCTTTTCCTCGCTGTTTCTCTGGTCAGGTGATCGCTGTCTTTCGCTGAATGTCGGGCGTTCATTCTTGGTGGCGCGGTGTGATGGAGGTCGTGCTTGGTGGTAGATTGTCAGCTCCTCTGCAGCGCTCGGGTCTAGATTGTGTCATTACACTGCAATGTGCTGCAGGCTGCACCCAGCAGAGGATGGGTTAATGGCTACATTCTCTGTGCGGTGGAGCCTGGTTGCTATGGTGATTCAGGGGAGTTTTGGGGTCTTTGTAGATCAGGGGTGGGGAACCTTTTTACTGCCGGGGGCCATTTGGAATTTCCTACTAACCTTTGGGGGCCGCACAACATTATCAACCTGAAAAATAACCCTGCTATATTTGGTCAAACGATTAATTAACTCACCCCTATTGTGGTGGCCGGAGCTGCTTCTCTTTGGTACGATTGTGATGTTCAGTGATATTGATCATCTTGTTTCTCACAGCTGCTTTTCCAGGTTTGTCTCTGTCTGGAGATGCTGGGGGCATACACATCACAGGAGGGGCCGGGGCGCATAAATTACAGGAGACACTGGGAGTACACATCACAGGAGGGGCTGGGGCATATACATCACAGGAGGTGATGGGGCATATACATCACAGGAGGGGCTGGGGCATATACATCACAGGAGGGGCTGGGGCATATACATCAGTAGGGGGCATGGACAGCCCTGGCGGTGGCACAGGCATTACTGGGGACACGCACAGCACTGGGTGGCAGCACGCACTGCACTGGGTGGCAGCACGGACTGCACTGGGTGGCAGCACGGACTGCACTGGGTGGCAGCACGGACTGCACTGGGTGGCAGCACGAGGGAGACAGACAGGTCTGGGGGAACATAGACATCAACCGGAGAGCACGGACTGGGGAGCATAGAAAGCAGTGGGAGGGTACAGACAGCAGTAGCGAGTTAAAAGCACTGAGGGGTGGCACACAGCACTGGGAAGCATGGACAGCATAAGGGGGGCACAGACAGCACTCACCGTGGCATGGACAGCACTGGTGGCAGCATGGACAGCATTAGGTGGTGCGGACAGCACTGGTGGGGGGGCATAGACATCACCCAGGGGGTACAGACAGCACTAGGGGGGGCACGGACAGCAGTGAGGGGTTACACCGCGCTGAGGGGGTACACAGCACTGTGGTGTACACAGCATTAGGGGGTACACACAGCACTAGGGGGTACACACAGCACCTGGGGGTACACACTGTACTAGGAGGTACACAGCACGAGGGGGTACACACAGCACGAGGGGGTACACACAGCACGAGGGGGTACACACAGCATTAAGGGGTACACACAGCACTAGGGGGTACACAGCACGAGGGGGTACACACAGCACTAGGGGGTACACAGCACGAGGGGGTACACACAGCATTAAGGGGTACACAGCACAAGGCAGTACACAGCACAAGGGAGTACACACGGCATTAAGGGGTACACACAGCATTAGGGGGTACACACAGCATTAGGGAATACTCACTGTACTAGGGGGTACACACTGCACTAGGGGGTACACACTGCACTAGGGGGTACACACAGCATTGGGGGGGTACATACAGCACGAGGGGGTACACACAGCACTAGGGGGTACATACAGCACTGGGGGATACACACTGTACTAGGAGGTACACAGCACGAGGGGGTATACACAGCACGAGGGGGTATACACAGCACGAGGGGGTACACACAGCATTAAGGGGTACACACAGCATTAGGGGGTACTCACTGTACTAGGGGGTACACACTGCACTAGGGGGTACACACTGCACTAGGGGGTACATACAGCATTGGGGGGTACATACAGCACGAGGGGGTACACACAGCATTGGGGGGTACACACAGTACGAGGGTGTACACAGCACTGAGCGGGGGGGGGGGCAGCGATGGGTTGAGTACTCGCAGTGAGGGGGAGGGAGAATCACACACACACAGCACAGTTTCGGGAGGCTGGTAAACCTGCTGCAGCTCTTCTGTGTGACTTTATCGCAGCGTGCTGCTTACCCGCCCACCAGAGCACACAGGCCGGGGATAAGCCTAGAATGTATGGGCTGCAGTCAGGTCCTGGAAGTCAGGATCTGGAGAGAGCCCATACATTCTAGCATCTACCCACAGGGCATCAGGCAGTGGGATTTAAAGGGCCGGCAGCCGGGAAAAGTGCGGCTGCCACCAAAGCACAATGGTCCCCGGGAATGTGCCCGGGGGCCGCATAAAATGTCGTCACGGGCCGTATACGGCCCGCGGGCCGGAGGTTCCCCACCCCTGTTGTAGATGATTTGTAGTTGGTCACAATGTGATGATGAAGCAGAACTTTACACAACTTCTCTCTGCTCTTTATATCATTTATGATTGTGGGTTTTACGTTTTTTTCACCTGAATATACAGAAATCTATGGGCGGTCTAAGCTTGTGGGACTACAAGGCTCAGCATATCAGTGTCTGGAGAGTCATATTGGAAGCTAATATTGTGCTTGGTAATTGATTGTTTTCTGCACCAGTCCCTCCTGCAGCAAAACAACCCCCCAACATGATGCTGCCCCCCGTGTGTCAGTCAGGATAGTGTTCTTAGGCTTCAAAGTTTCTCCCTTTATGGCCAAACAGTTCAATTTTAGTTTCCTCAGACCCCAGGACGTCTCCAAAAATGAAGGTCTTTGTTCCTGTGGACATTTACAAACATTAATCTAGCTTTTTCTGTTTCTTTTGGAGCAATGGCTTCTTCGTGGCAGCGTGGCCTTTCAGCCCATGTTGATACATTACTCGTTTCACTGTGGATAGTGACACAATGTTAGCAGCTTCCGCCAGCATCTTCACTGTGGATAATGACACAATGTTACCAGCTTCCGCCAGCATCTTCACTGTGGATAATGACACAATGTTACCAGCTTCCGCCAGCGTCTTCACTGTGGATAATTACACAATGTTACCAGCTTCCGCCAGCATCTTCACTGTGGATAATGACACAATGTTACCAGCTTCCGCCAGCATCTTCACTGTGGATAATGACACAATGTTACCAGCTTCCGCCAGCATCTTCACTGTGGATAATGACACAATGTTACCAGCTTCCGCCAGCGTCTTCACTGTGGATAATGACACAATGTTACCAGCTTCCGCCAGCATCTTCACTGTGGATAGTGACACAATGTTACCAGCTTCCGCCAGCATCTTCACTGTGGATAATGACACAATGTTACCAGCTTCCGCCAGCGTCTTCACAAGGTCTTTTGCTTTTGTTCTTGGGATGATCTGCACATGTCTGACCAAAGCACATTCATCTCTGGTCACAGAACCCGTCTCCTTCCTGAGCGGTATGATGGCCGCACGTTCATCTCTGGTGCACAGAACCCGTCTCCTCCTGAGCGGTATGATGACTGGACATCCACATCTTGTTTGTACTTGTGTATAATTGTTTGTACAGATGGATGAGGCATCTTCAGGTATCTGGAAATTGCACCCAAGGATGAATTAGACTTGTGCAAGTCCACAATTCTCCTCCTGAGATATTGGCTGATTTCTTTTGACTTTCCCATGATGCTACACAAAAGCCGTGTGTTTCAGGTGTGCATTAAATACATCCACAGGTGTGTCTCTAATTAACTCACGTTACCAATAAACCTATCAGAAGCTTCCAAAGACATGACATCATCATATGGGCTGTCCCATATTCTTTAAAGGCACAGTACTCTTAAGGGTGCTTTATACGTTGCGACATCATTAGCGATTGCTAGCGATGTCGAGCACGATAGCACCCGCCCCCGTCATACATGCGACATTTGGTGCTTGCTGCCGTACTGAACATTATCGCTGCGGCAGCGTCACACGCACATACTGTCATATGAAAAAGTTTGGGCACCCCTATTAATGGTAACCTTTTTTCTTTATAACAATTTGGGTTTGTGGTATTTCAGTTTTAGATTTGGAGCGGTGTTTTGGATCATTGTCTTGCTGAAATATCCGTCCCCTGCGTAACTTCATCTTCGTCACTGATTCTTGCACATTATTGTCAAGAATCTGCTGATACTGAGTTGAATCCATGCGACCCTCAACTGTAACAAGATTCCCGATGCCGGCATTGGCCACACAGCCCCAAAGCATGATGGAACCTCCACCAAATGTTACTGTGGGTAGCAAGTGCTTTTCTTGGAATGCCGTGTTTTTTTGCCTCCATGCATAACGCCTTTTTGAATGACCAAACAACTCAATCTTTGTTTCATCAGTCCCCTGACCTTCTTCCAAAATGTAACTGGCTTGTCCAAATGTGCTTTTGCATCCCTCAGGCGACTCTGTTTGTGGCGTGCTTGCAGAAACGGCTTCTTTCGCATCACTCTCCCATACAGCTTCTCCTTGTGCAACGTGCGCTGTATTGTTGACCGATGCACATTGACACCATCTGCAGCAAGATGATAATGCAGGTCTTTGGAGGTGGTCTGTGGATTGTCCTTGACTGTTCTCACCATTCTTCTTCTCTGCCTTTCTGATATTTTTCTTGGCCTGCCACTTCTGGGCTTAACAAGAACTGTACCTGTGTTCTTCCATTTCCTTACTATGTTCCTCACAGTGGAAACTGACAGCTTAAATCTCTGAGACATCTTTTTGTACCTTCCCCTAAACAACTATGTGGAATAATCTTTGTTTTCAGATAATTTGAGAGTTGTTTTGAGGAGTCCATGATGCCACTCTTCATAGGAGATTCAAATAGGAGAACAACTTGCAAGTGGCCACCTTAAATACCTTTTCTCATGATTGGATACACCTGCCTATGAAGTGCAAAGCTCAATGAGGTTACAAAACCAATTTAGTGCTTCAGTAAGTCAGTAAAAAGTAGTTAGGAGGGTTCAAATCAAGAAATAGATAAGGGTGCCCATATTTATGCACCGGTCAAATTTTGTTTAAATGCGGATTGCACATTTTCTGTTAGTACAATAAACCTCATTTCAATCCAGAAATATTCCTCAGTCCATCAGTTATTAGATATATGAAACCGAAATAGCAAAAACCCAAATTGTTATAAAGAAAAAAGGTTACCATTAATAGGGGTGCCCAAACTTTTTCATATGACTGTACCTGGTCAGCGACGTCGCTGTGACCCGCCAACAATTTCTCCCTCAAGGGGGAGTTGCGTTTGGCGTCATAACGACGTCACTAAGCGGCCGTCCAATAGAAGCGGAGGGGCGGAGATGAGCGGGACGTAACATCCTGCCCACCTCCTTCCTTCCTGAAAACATTCTCTCTCTCTGTCATTATACTGGCATTTTGGCAAATAGAAATAATTTTGGTTCCTAATTCACCTAAAATGAGAGAAAAACCTGCAGATGTGTCTTTATAAACAGGGAGGGAAAAACCTGCAGATGTGTCTGTATAGAGAGTGGAGGGAAAAACCTGCAGATGTGTCTGTATAGAGAGTGGAGGGAAAAACCTGCAGATGTGTCTGTATAGAGAGCGGAGGGAAAACCTGCAGATGTGTCTGTATAGAGAGTGGAGGGAAAACCTGCAGATGTGTCTTTATAGAGCGTGGAGGGAAAACCTGCAGATGTGTCTGTATAGAGAGCGGAGGTGCACTTCTGGTTTCAGCTGCGGTGCAGGCTCAGATAGCGGAGGTGTCGGCCCCTGACATTGGCTTCTGTTATGCTGATTTCTCATCATTTACTTTGTTCTTTTCTGTTTACATTGTAATGCAGTCACAATGGAAACCATCAGCAAGCTGCTGCTGTTACTGCAGGGCTGCGGCGCATGAGGGCGTCTGGATGTTCACAGGTTACAGCATCAGGGTGAGGAGACTTAGAAAATGAGAACACCTTTTGTTGGCTTCCTGCTTGCTGATTGTTTCCTGGTAACACATAGTAAACACAATGAAAACCAAGTGTTTCCTGGTAGAAGTATGACACATGATACCTCGAGCAAGCTGCTGTGTCTGGACCACCGAGACCTTACCCACCGGGGTAACAAGTCCATCCATTACATTTCTTCCTCCAGAATCCGCAGCACAATGCCGAGCCGTACACCACCAAGCACAATGCCGAGCCTTACATCACTAAGCACAATTCCGAGCCGTACACCACCGAGCACAATGCCGAGCCGTACACCACCGAGCACAATGCTGAGCCGTACACCACCGAGCACAATCCCGAGCCGTACATCACCAAGCACAATGCCGAGCCGTACATCACCAAGCACAATGCCGAGCCATACATCACCAAGCACAATGCCGAGCCGTACATCACCAAGCACAATGCTGAGCCGTACATCACCAAGCACAATGCCGAGCCATATATCACCAAGCACAATGCTGAGCCATACATCACCAAGCACAATGCTGAGCCATACATCACCAAGCACAATGCTGAGCCGTACATCACCAAGCACAATGCCGAGCCATATATCACCAAGCACAATGCCGAGCCGTACATCACCAAGCACAATGCTGAGCCGTACATCACCAAGCACAATGCCGAGCCGCACATCACCAAGCACAATGCCGAGCCATATATCACCAAGCACAATGCTGAGCCATATATCACCAAGCACAATGCTGAGCCATACATCACCAAGCACAATGCCGAGCCATATATCACCAAGCACAATGCCGAGCCGTACATCACCAAGCACAATGCCGAGCCATATATCACCAAGCACAATGCCGAGCCATATATCACCAAGCACAATGCTGAGCCATACATCACCAAGCACAATGCCGAGCCATATATCACCAAGCACAATGCCGAGCCGTACATCACCAAGCACAATGCTGAGCCATACATCACCAAGCACAATGCTGAGCCGTACATCACCAAGCACAATGCCGAGCCATATATCACCAAGCACAATGCCGAGCCGTACATCACCAAGCACAATGCTGAGCCATACACCACCAAGCACAATGCCGAGCCGTACATCACCAAGCACAATGCCGAGCCATACATCACCAAGCACAATGCCGAGCCGTACATCACCAAGCACAATGCCGAGCCATACATCACCAAGCACAATGCCGAGCCGTACATCACCAAGCACAATGCCGAGCCCTACATCACCAAGCACAATGCCGAGCCGCACATCACCAAGCACAATGCCGAGCCATACATCACCAAGCACAATGCCGAGCCGTACATCACCAAGCACAATGCCGAGCCCTACATCACCAAGCACAATGCCGAGCTGCACATCACCAAGCACAATGCCGAGCCCTACATCACCAAGCACAATGCCGAGCCCTACATCACCAAGCACAATGCCGAGCCATACATCACCAAGCACAATGCCGAGCCGCACATCACCAAGCACAATGCCGAGCCATATATCACCAAGCACAATGCCGAGCCGTACATCACCAAGCACAATGCCGAGCCCTACATCACCAAGCACAATGCCGAGCCGCACATCACCAAGCACAATGCCGAGCCATACATCACCAAGCACAATGCCGAGCCGTACATCACCAAGCACAATGCCGAGCCCTACATCACCAAGCACAATGCCGAGCTGCACATCACCAAGCACAATGCTGAGCCGTACATCACCAAGCACAATGCCGAGCCATATATCACCAAGCACAATGCCGAGCCATACATCACCAAGCACAATGCCGAGCCATACATCACCAAGCACAATGCTGAGCCGTACATCACCAAGCACAATGCCGAGCCGTACATCACCAAGCACAATACCGAGCCATATATCACCAAGCACAATGCCGAGCCGCACATCACCAAGCACAATGCTGAGCCGTACATCACCAAGCACAATGCCGAGCCGTACATCACCAAGCACAATGCTGAGCCATACATCACCAAGCACAATGCTGAGCCGTACATCACCAAGCACAATGCCGAGCCGTACATCACCAAGCACAATGCCGAGCCGTACATCACCAAGCACAATGCCGAGCCGTACATCACCAAGCACAATGCCGAGCCGTACATCACCAAGCACAATGCTGAGCCGTACATCACCAAGCACAATGCTGAGCCGTACATCACCAAGCACAATGCCGAGCCGTACATCACCAAGCACAATGCCGAGCCGTACATCACCAAGCACAATGCCGAGCCGTACATCACCAAGCACAATGCCGAGCCGTACATCACCAAGCACAATGCTGAGCCGTACATCACCAAGCACAATGCCGAGCTGTAAATCACATAGCCCATGCAGACATGGAGGGGAAAACATGACGATCGCACAGAGCCCGGACCCCAGGCCCATCAAGTAATGGAGACTGTGATCCTGGCCTCCCCCAACCTCACAAAGGCTTTTCTGGATGAAGGGACATTAAAATCTCACAGAATCCTCCAAAGTGTTGTAGAAGAGCGGAGCCGTTATGTCTGCAGAGGGCGACTCCATATTAATGTCTATAGATGAAGGATGGGGGGGTCGGAGGATGGATAGATGGATAAATAGATAGATATGAGATTGTGGCTATCCGATCAGACAGGACATGCTGGGATCTATAGTTCCACCTGCTGTAGCTGCTGACATGGACTGTGCACTGGGTAAATGATGCACAGCTCTGGGGGGACGGCAGCAGCACGTCCCTGTCTGCACAGCGGCGTCTCCAGTCTTCTCCGCTCATCGCTCCGCTGCTGGACGCTGCTGGTTAATGGCTAAATAGAGCGCTCAGAGCCGCATCTCTGCCGCATCCGTGTAATCACTTCTCCTCAGTGACGACGACAAGACGCGTGTCGCAGTCCAGCAGACCTTCATGTGCGCACGACACGTCACTGCGGGCCGAGGGGTCACAGGGGTCCGCCATAGACACAGACGAGGGCAGGAGGGTAAGATATGCCCCCAGGATGACCCAAACTGTTATTAAGCTACAGACCAGATCCCTTTTTAATTCAGATCCCACACCCTTAAATGACATAGACCCTAGACCCCTGAATGAATCAGATTCCAAACCAGACCCCAGATGAGAGGCGGCAGCCCCCTCTTATTCATCCTCCTCGTTCCTGCCTCAGACCAGACCCCAGACGTGAGGCTGCAGCCCCCTCTTATCCGTCCTCCTCGTTCCTGGGCCTTCCTGCCTCAGACCAGACCCCTGACGAGAGGCTGCATCCCCCTCTTATCCGTCCTCCTTGTTTCCTGGGCCTTCCTGCCTCAGACCGGACCCCAGACGTGAGGCTGCAGCCCCCTCTTATCCGTCCTCCTCGTTCCTGGGCCTTCCTGCCTCAGACCAGACCCCAGACGTGAGGCTGCAGCCTCCTCTTATCCGTCCTCCTTGTTCCTGGGCCTTCCTGCCTCAGACCAGACCCCAGACGAGAGGCTGAAGCCCCCTCTTATCCATCATCCTTGTTCCTGGGCCTTCCTGCCTCAGACGGGACCCCAGACGAGAGGTTGCAGCCCCCTCTTATCCATCCTCCTTGTTCCTGGGCCTTCCTGCCTCAGACCAGACCCCAGACGAGAGGCTGAAGCCCCCTCTTATCCATCATCCTTGTTCCTGGGCCTTCCTACCTCAGACGGGACCCCAGACGAGAGGCTGCAGCCCCCTCTTATCCATCCTCCTTGTTCCTGTGCCTTCCTGCCTCAGACCAGACCCCAGACGAGAGGCTGAAGCCCCCTCTTATCCATCATCCTTGTTCCTGGGCCTTCCTGCCTCAGACCAGACCCCAGAAGAGAGGTTGCAGGCCCCTCTTATCTATCCTCCTCGTTCCTGGGCCTTCCTGCCTCAGACCACACCCCAGACGAGAGGCTGCAGCCCCCTTTTATCCGTCCTCCTTGTTCCTGGGCCTTCCTGCCTCAGACCGGACCCCAGTCGTGAGGCTGCAGCCCCCTCTTATCCATCCTCCCTGTTCCTGGGCCTTCCTGCCTCAGACCGGATCCCTGACAAGAGGCTGCAGCCCCCTCTTATCCATCCTCCTCGTTCATTGGCCTTCCTGCCTCAGACCAGACCCCAGACGAGAGGCTGCAGCCCCCTCTTATCCATCCTCCTCGTTCCTTGGCCTTCCTGCCTCAGACCAGACCCCTGACGAGAGGCTGCAGCCCCCTCTTATCCATCCTCCTTGTTCCTGAGCCTTCCTGCCTCAGACCAGACCCCAGACGAAAGGCTGCAGCCCCCTCTTATCCATCCTCCTTGTTCCTGGGCCTTCCTGCCTCAGACCAGACCCCAGATGTGAGGCTGCAGCCCCCTCTTATCCATCCTCCTCGTTCCTGGGCCTTCCTGCCTCAGACCGGACCCCAGACGTGAGGCTGCAGCCCCCTCTTATCCGTCCTTCTCGTTCCTGGGCCTTCCTGCCTCAGACCAGACCCCAGACGAGAGGCTGCAGCCCCCTCTTATCCATCCTCCTTGTTCCTGGGCCTTCCTGCCTCAGACCAGACCTCTGACGAGAGGCTGCAGCCCCCTCTTATCCATCCTCCTTGTTCCTGGGCCTTCCTGCCTCCGACCAGACCCCTGACGAGAGGCTGCAGCCCCCTCTTATCCATCCTCCTCGTTCCTTGGCCTTCCTGCCTCAGACCAGACCCCAGATGAGAGGCTGCAGCCCCCTCTTATCCATCCTCCTTGTTCCTGGGCCTTCCTGCCTCAGACCAGACCCCAGATGAGAGGCTGAAGCCCCCTCTTATCCATCATCCTTGTTCCTGGGCCTTCCTGCCTCAGACGGGACCCCATACGAGAGGCTGCAGCCCCCTCTTATCCATCCTCCTTGTTCCTTGGCCTTCCTGCCTCAGACCAGACCCCAGACGAGAGGCTGAAGCCCCCTCTTATCCATCCTCCTTGTTCCTGGGCCTTCCTGCCTCAGACCAGACCCCAGATGTGAGGCTGCAGCCCCCTCTTATCCATCCTCCTCGTTCCTGGGCCTTCCTGCCTCAGACCGGACCCCAGACGTGAGGCTGCAGCCCCCTCTTATCCGTCCTTCTTGTTCCTGGGCCTTCCTGCCTCAGACCAGACCCTAGACGAGAGGCTGCAGCCCCCTCTTATCCATCCTCCTTGTTCCTGGGCCTTCCTGCCTCAGACCAGACCTCTGACGAGAGGCTGCAGCCCCCTCTTATCCATCCTCCTTGTTCCTGGGCCTTCCTGCCTCCGACCAGACCCCTGACGAGAGGCTGCAGCCCCCTCTTATCCATCCTCCTCGTTCCTTGGCCTTCCTGCCTCAGACCAGACCCCAGATGAGAGGCTGAAGCCCCCTCTTATCCATCATCCTTGTTCCTGGGCCTTCCTGCCTCAGACGGGACCCCAGACGAGAGGCTGCAGCCCCCTCTTATCCATCCTCCTTGTTCCTTGGCCTTCCTGCCTCAGACCAGACCCCAGACGAGAGGCTGAAGCCCCCTCTTATCCATCCTCCTTGTTCCTGGGCCTTCCTGCCTCAGACCAGACCACAGAAGAGAGGTTGCAGGCCCCTCTTATCTATCCTCCTCGTTCCTGGGCCTTCCTGCCTCAGACCAGACCCCAGACGAGATGCTGCAGCCCCCTTTTATCCGTCCTCCTTGTTCCTGGGCCTTCCTGCCTCAGACCGGACCCCAGACGAGAGGCTGCAGCCCCCTCTTATCCATCCTCCTCGTTCCTTGGCCTTCCTGCCTCAGACCAGACTCCAGATGAGAGGCTGCAGCCCCCTCTTATCCATCCTCCTTGTTCCTGGGCCTTCCTGCCTCAGACCAGACCCCAGATGAGAGGCTGAAGCCCCCTCTTATCCATCCTCCTTGTTCCTGGGCCTTCCTGCCTCAGACGGGACCCCAGACGAGAGGCTGCAGCCCCCTCTTATCCATCCTCCTTGTTCCTTGGCCTTCCTGCCTCAGACCAGACCCCAGACGAGAGGCTGAAGCCCCCTCTTATCCATCATCCTTGTTCCTGGGCCTTCCTGCCTCAGACGGGACCCCAGACGAGAGGCTGCAGCCCCCTATTATCCATCCTCCTTGTTCCTGGGCCTTCCTGCCTCAGACCAGACCCCAGACGAGAGGCTGAAGCCCCCTCTTATCCATCATCCTTGTTCCTGGGCCTTCCTGCCTCAGACGGGACCCCAGACGAGAGGCTGCAGCCCCCTTTTATCCATCCTCCTTGTTCCTGGGCCTTCCTGCCTCAGACCAGACCCCAGACGAGAGGCTGCAGCCCCCTCTTATCCATCCTCCTTGTTCCTGGGCCTTCCTGCCTCAGACCAGACCCCAGATGAGAGGCTGAAGCCCCCTCTTATCCATCATCCTTGTTCCTGGGCCTTCCTGCCTCAGACGGGACCCCAGACGAGAGGCTGCAGCCCCCTCTTATCCATCCTCCTTGTTCCTTGGCCTTCCTGCCTCAGACCAGACCCCAGACGAGAGGCTGAAGCCCCCTCTTATCCATCCTCCTTGTTCCTGGGCCTTCCTGCCTCAGACCAGACCCCAGAAGAGAGGTTGCAGGCCCCTCTTATCTATCCTCCTCGTTCCTGGGCCTTCCTGCCTCAGACCAGACCCCAGACGAGATGCTGCAGCCCCCTTTTATCCGTCCTCCTTGTTCCTGGGCCTTCCTGCCTCAGACCGGACCCCAGACGAGAGGCTGCAGCCCCCTCTTATCCATCCTCCTCGTTCCTTGGCCTTCCTGCCTCAGACCAGACTCCAGACGAGAGGCTGCAGCCCCCTCTTATCCATCCTCCTTGTTCCTGGGCCTTCCTGCCTCAGACCAGACCCCAGACGAGAGGCTGAAGCCCCCTCTTATCCATCATCCTTGTTCCTGGGCCTTCCTGCCTCAGACGGGACCCCAGACGAGAGGCTGCAGCCCCCTCTTATCCATCCTCCTTGTTCCTGGGCCTTCCTGCCTCAGACCAGACCCCAGAAGAGAGGTTGCAGGCCCCTCTTATCTATCCTCCTCGTTCCTGGGCCTTCCTGCCTCAGACCAGACCCCAGACGAGATGCTGCAGCCCCCTTTTATCCGTCCTCCTTGTTCCTGGGCCTTCCTGCCTCAGACCGGACCCCAGACGAGAGGCTGCAGCCCCCTCTTATCCATCCTCCTCGTTCCTTGGCCTTCCTGCCTCAGACCAGACTCCAGATGAGAGGCTGCAGCCCCCTCTTATCCATCCTCCTTGTTCCTGGGCCTTCCTGCCTCAGACCAGACCCCAGATGAGAGGCTGAAGCCCCCTCTTATCCATCATCCTTGTTCCTGGGCCTTCCTGCCTCAGACGGGACCCCAGACGAGAGGCTGCAGCCCCCTCTTATCCATCCTCCTTGTTCCTTGGCCTTCCTGCCTCAGACCAGACCCCAGACGAGAGGCTGAAGCCCCCTCTTATCCATCCTCCTTGTTCCTGGGCCTTCCTGCCTCAGACCAGACCCCAGAAGAGAGGTTGCAGGCCCCTCTTATCTATCCTCCTCGTTCCTGGGCCTTCCTGCCTCAGACCAGACCCCAGACGAGATGCTGCAGCCCCCTTTTATCCGTCCTCCTTGTTCCTGGGCCTTCCTGCCTCAGACCGGACCCCAGACGAGAGGCTGCAGCCCCCTCTTATCCATCCTCCTCGTTCCTTGGCCTTCCTGCCTCAGACCAGACTCCAGACGAGAGGCTGCAGCCCCCTCTTATCCATCCTCCTTGTTCCTGGGCCTTCCTGCCTCAGACCAGACCCCAGACGAGAGGCTGAAGCCCCCTCTTATCCATCATCCTTGTTCCTGGGCCTTCCTGCCTCAGACGGGACCCCAGACGAGAGGCTGCAGCCCCCTCTTATCCATCCTCCTTGTTCCTGGGCCTTCCTGCCTCAGACCAGACCCCAGACGAGAGGCTGAAGCCCCCTCTTATCCATCATCCTTGTTCCTGGGCCTTCCTGCCTCAGACGGGACCCCAGACGAGAGGCTGCAGCCCCCTTTTATCCATCCTCCTTGTTCCTGGGCCTTCCTGCCTCAGACCAGACCCCAGACGAGAGGTTGAAGCCCCCTCTTATCCATCATCCTTGTTCCTGGGCCTTCCTGCCTCAGACCAGACCCCAGAAGAGAGGTTGCAGGCCCCTCTTATCTATCCTCCTCGTTCCTTGGCCTTCCTGCCTCAGACTAGACCCCAGACGAGAGGCTGCAGCCCCCTCTTATCCGTCCTCCTTGTTCCTGGGCCTTCCTGCCTCAGACCAGACCCCAGACGTGAGTCTGCAGCCCCCTCTTATCCATCCTCCTTGTTCCTGGGCGTTCCTGCCTGAGACCGGACCCCAGTCGTGAGGCTGCAGCCCCCTCTTATCCATCCTCCCTGTTCCTGGGCCTTCCTGCCTCAGACCGGACCCCAGACGAGAGGCTGAAGCCCCCTCTTATCCATCATCCTTGTTCCTGGGCCTTCCTGCCTCAGACGGGACCCCAGACGAGAGGCTGCAGCCCCCTCTTATCCATCCTCCACGTTCCTTGGCCTTCCTGCCTCAGACCAGACCCCAGACGAGAGGCTGCAGCCCCCTCTTATCCATCCTCCTTGTTCCTGGGCCTTCCTGCCTCAGACCAGACCCCAGACGAGAGGCTGAAGCCCCCTCTTATCCATCCTCCTTGTTCCTGGGCCTTCCTGCCTCAGACGGGACCCCAGACGAGAGGCTGCAGCCCCCTCTTATCCATCCTCCTTGTTCCTGGGCCTTCCTGCCTCAGACCGAACCCCAGTCGTGAGGCTGCAGCCCCCTCTTATCCATCCTCCCTGTTCCTGGGCCTTCCTGCCTCAGACTGGACCCCTGACGAGAGGCTGCAGCCCCCTCTTATCCATCCTCCTCGTTCCTTGGCCTTCCTGCCTCAGACCAGACCCCAGTCGTGAGGCTGCAGCCCCCTCTTATCCATCCTCCCTGTTCCTGGGCCTTCCTGTCTCAGACCAGACCCCAGATGAGAGGAGCAGTGAGTTGCCGCAGCCATGTTTTCGCGGCCCAGGCTCGGAGAGTCACCGGGTCACCAGGGAGGCCCCTCGCACAGGTTGTGGGCATTATTATTTTGCCCAGGAAAATATACCCTGAAGTTGGGGACCACGTTTAACTCTTTTGGGACCACAGTCCATGCAGCGGGTGCAGGGTGCCAACACTTTCTTCGCTCCCGTTGCCAGTTTGGTGGCATGGCGGTGTTTTTTCGGCAAGTCTTCCCTTTTATCTCTGGATTTGACCTTCACATTTCTGACAAGGTCACCTGTTCCCTGACAGGCGCGAGCAGTAAATTACCCCCGTGTGTGACAGCCCGTGTTCTTGGTAAACGCGCACAATTCATCGTCCGTCTGTGCATTAACAGACACCGCCGCGGCCGGGCGAGTCTCCCAGCTCCGCCGTACAGAGGGTGATGGGGTAATTGTGCATGAAATATGGCTGCATTCATTTTGGGTGAGTAAAGCAAAAAATGAGCGTTTAGCCATTAACCTCTCGGGCGCTGGAGAGACGTCAGTCTGGATGTAGCGGGAATATGTAACGAGGCCGGTGATGGCGGACTGTTCTAATTGTGATCTGCAGAATAGGAATCGCTCAGGGGTTTTCAGATTACGGTTCTCCGCCGCCGGCTACACTCGCCGAAATATGTGCCGGCGGGGGCATGAAAAGGGCGCAGAGGGCCACACGGGGGGACGCCTATTTCATCATCTCAGATGCTCCCAAAAATATCACCAAATATTTGCCAAAATTCTCGAGAAAAATCAGCTGTGTGAACGGCCCCCGATTCTTCTCACCCTGGATCTCTCCTGCCCTGCAATCTCCCCTGCACTGACACACTGTAACGACCTCGCAGAGGTAAGACGCTGACAATCGCGAGGAAATAAAGTGCTCATTAGTCTGAGAAAAATCATCAAATGCGAGAGACGCCGAGCAGCGGGCGCAGAGCGGACATTTCCCCAGGGGTGAGGCCTCCTCATCCACCACATGCCTCCGACGATCAGGCTGATGGATAGCAGCGGTGACAGGAGGAATTACTGAGTAATGAGCGAGCGGAGGAGGAATCAGGACCTGGTGAGGAGGAATCACTGGTAGAAATTAATGTGGAGACCAAAAAGCATCCCAAAAGACCAGAATCACCGCAGAGATATAGCGGGGGGACGAGAGCGGCACAAGAGCGGTACATACATCGCTATATACCGCAGATACCCGGCTTATACCAACCTTTATATAGAGAAGATGCCCAGGTTATAGCAACTGCACATACAGTGCCTTGTGAAAGTATTCACACCCCTTGGCATTTTTTGTGTTTTGCTACCTCACGACCTGAAATTTCACTTTTTTTTAGGGTTTGCATCAGTTCATGTAGAGGACTGTGAACATTTGGATTTCATTTTATTGTGAAGCAACAAACAGGACAAAATAACTGAAAACTTCAGTGTGCAAAACTATTCACCCCCCCTATAGGCAGTGCTTTGTGGAGACTCCTCGTGTGGCAATTACAGCTCTAAGTCGCTTTGCATTTGTCTCTATGAGATTTACACATTTTGCATCTGGGACTGTTCCCAATTCCTCAAGGTAAAGCTGCTCCAGCTCCTTCCATTGGATGTTTCCTCTGGCGACACCGATCTTCACGTCTGACCACAGATTCTCCATTGGATTAAGGTCTGGGCTGTGACTCGGCCGCTCCGTCACTCGTTTCCCCTTACACCCCTCCAGTGTGGCTTTACCAGTAGCTTTGGGTCATTGTCTTGTTGGAAGGTGAAACCTCCGTCCCAGTCTCCAATCACTTTAGAGAACATGACCACCCACTGCAGCTTCAGGCAGTCACAGGTGGGGTACCGTGGGAACCTCCAGCTGTGACCGCAGGTAAACTCAATGACATCACTGCTCACAGGTGCGGCTCAATCAATGTCTGCCTAAAGCCGCAGCGGGTGGTAATATTTTCTAATGTGCCCTCATGCTGTGACTTCAAGATGTAGAAGAGCCAGGATTGTCGTGGGATATTGTGGTATGGATTACATGTGACCTGGGTGTTTTGGGGGTTAATAAATTGGAGAAATGGTGTGTTTTTTTTAAACAAAGGATTTTTCTCTGTGTTTTGTGTTTATTTCTTTTTACTTAAAGGATTAGTAATGGGGGGTGTCACAAACCACCGGGGGGGTCACTCAGAAATCCCCCGCGCTGGCTACCAGTACGTCACAATCGGGGGGTAACAAGTGGGGGTCACCCCTCCTTTATACCTCCCGACCGACAGACAGAGCACGTGACGCGCTCTCTAGCGCCCCTCTTATAGTCAGGCCAATTATGGAATTGCCCGACAATAAGCAAGGAGGCCGCTATACTACTTATGCCGATTATTGAAGGGTCCCCGGTGAGAGTAGGGTATATATTCCCCCGACCTCCGCGGGCGGAATATATAATATCTTCCCGAATCTCACTGGCCTCCCCACAATAATCCTTGGCACAACTCGCTGCCACCAACCGATTTACGGTAACTATTAGCCGAACACACAGACGTGGGATTCAAGATCGAGATAACAGAACAGCCCAAGATTAATTATATAATTTAATCGCCTAAAGCACACTAGAAACTACAATATATACAAT
Organism: Anomaloglossus baeobatrachus; assembly: GCF_048569485.1. Taxonomy (NCBI): domain Eukaryota; kingdom Metazoa; phylum Chordata; class Amphibia; order Anura; family Aromobatidae; genus Anomaloglossus; species Anomaloglossus baeobatrachus. The sequence continues at coordinate 9,790,704 of NC_134356.1, read as the reverse complement.
AGGGAATCTACAGAATATACATATGTCAGAGTACAGTTACAGATAAAGCATGGTTTACAACAGGTATGCAATTCAATCAGTTACCTTGTGCGTCTGGCCACAGGGGGGCGCTGTAGACCAGGTTTCCAGGAACTCTCTCACAGGTCTGTCCCAACCAGGCCCCCGAGCAGAAGAACGCTGGAAAATGGCCGAAGTAGGGTTATCAACCTGGGCAGATCCAGGTCCCCTCCTACCTTAGTGACCTCACAGGGAAGCACTGCCACTCCCCCTGCATGGATCAGAATTATCCAGCAAAGGGGATTTTGGCTATAACTTTGCCTGGGAGCGTCGTAGGCAGACGCCAATGCTCTCATTGTGACAGTTATGAATTTAGCTACAGAACGAGGGGACTCATGACCTGTCTGCCAGTTCCCCATTGGCTGATATCACGCCTGGGGCATTTCCCAATGTCCTGTTCCCATAAAAAGGGGGTGCCGGCATCGTCCACATGCGGAGACACCATTTTTATGGTTGCCATATTTATCGGAAATATGGCTTGCGAGATATGAACCATTTTTTACTGGAGTCGTTCTGTCTGGCTATTTCCATAGCCTTGCTAACTAGCTAGCAGCTCCTACTACAGGGTGACGGCAGGGAGTCATCCTGTGTCCATTGTCCTAAAGCCACCTAATTTCCATATCACAGGACATGGCCATGGATTTGTTGCTAAACCAGTTGTGTGAAGGGAAGGGGGTAGTGACACCAGGAGAGGGCTTCCTGACATGACTTGAATGTCATGATTTATCGTCATATCTCCGGATTTACCTCACACCTCCCCCCTTTTGAGGGCGCTAGGGGGCAGCACACTCCGGTGTTCCCCCGTGCGCCCGTCCGCGACCTCTCCTTGTCGGGACAGCCCGTCTGCGTTACCGTGGTCACGGCCCCTTTTGTGGCGAATGGTGAAGTTGTATTGCTGGAGCGCAAGGCTCCATCGCAACAATCGCCCATTCGTCCCAGAGACGGTGTGCAACCAGCTGAGGGGATTGTGGTCCGTCTCCACGATGAAGTGGCGCCCGTATAGATAGGGTTGCAGACGCTGCAGGGCCCACACTATGGCCAGGCACTCCTTCTCCATCGTGGAATAGGCAACTTCCCTTGGTAACAGCTTCCTGCTCAGGTACAAGACTGGGTGCTCTTGGCTCGCAGAGTCCACCTGGCTGAGCACCGCACCGAGGCCGAAGTCACTGGCGTCGGTCTGTACTACAAACGGCCGCGTGAAGTCGGCTGCCTGTAGCACGGGCGGGCTGGACAGGGCGTCCTTTAGGGCCCGGAAGGCTGTCTCGCAGTCCATTGTCCAATCGACTGCAGAGGGCAGCTTCTTCTTGGTGAGGTCCGTCAAGGGCTTTGCCAGGCTACTATAGCATGGAACAAACCTCCTATAGTACCCAGCGGTCCCCAAGAAGGACATCACCTGCTTCTTGGTCCTGGGGGTGGGCCAGGATGCGATGGCTTCCACCTTCTCAGGCTCGGGCTTCAGGGTTCTCCCACCTACCCGGTGACCGAGGTACTGGACCTCGCTCATGGCCAGCTGACACTTTCCCGGCTTGATGGTCAAACCTGCCCGGTGGATCCGCCTGAGCACCTGTGCTAGATGCTCTAGGTGATCTTCCCAGGTGGGACTGAAGACGGCAATGTCATCCAGGTACGCGGCCGCGTACCCTTCAAGTCCCTTGAGCAGGGTGTTGACCATCCGCTGGAAAGTGGCAGGGGCATTCCTCATCCCGAATGGCATCACCGTGGACTCGTACAGTCCAAATGGGGTAATAAAGGCAGAGCGTTCCCTGGCCTTGCGAGTCAGGGGGATCTGCCAATATCCCCGGCTCAGATCCATGATGGTCAGGTACTGAGCCCCGGCCAACTGATCGAGCAGGTCATCGATGCGTGGCATTGGGTACGCATCGGCGACCGTGACCGCATTGAGCCCCCTGTAGTCCACGCAGAACCGAGTGGTTCGGTCCTTCTTAGGGACGAGGACTACAGGCGAGGCCCAAGCGCTGTTGGATGCCTGGATCACCCCCAGGTTCAGCATCTCGTCAATCTCCTGGCGCATGTGTTGCTGCACCTCCAGGGAGACCCGATATGCTGAACGCCGGATCGGGGGATGATCCCCAGTGTCCACGTGATGGACAGCCAAGTCAGTCCTTCCGGGCTGGTTGGTAAACAACCCCCGGAAGGGGTGTAGGGTGGCCCACAGCTGGGACCGTTGGTCCTCCAAGAGCTGGTGGCCAACCTCCACATCCTCAATGGATCCGCCTGCCCTAACCTGGGCTAGCATATCCAAGAGGGTTTCCGCTTCTCCCTCCTCGGGCAGGTTGCACACGGGGAGCGCACATGCCTCCCGCTCATGATGTGCCTTCATCATGTTCACATGGAAGGGCTTCCGCCTTCCACGGGCAGGGTCCAGGGTGACCAGGTACGTCACAGGGTTGAGCTGCTGGTACACGAGGTATGGGCCTTCCCAGGCTGCCTGAAGCTTGTCCTGTGGTACGGGGACCAGTACCCACACCTCTTGACCCACTTGGTAGGTCCTCTCACAAGCGTTCTGGTCGTACCAACGCTTCTGATCGGCCTGGGCTTGAGCCATATTGTCGTGTACCAGTTGCGTCAAGGCCTGCATTTTGTCCCGGAAGCGCATGACATACTCGATAACCGACACTCCAGGGGTGGCCAAATCCCCTTCCCAAGCCTCTTTCACCAGAGCCAGGGGGCCCCGCACACGTCGCCCGTACAGGAGCTCAAACGGTGAGAATCCTGTTGAGGCCTGTGGAACCTCCCGGTAAGCAAATAACAGGTGTGGGAGATACCGCTCCCAGTCACGCCCATGGGAGTCGACCAACATCTTAAGCATCTGCTTTAAGGTGCCATTGAACCGCTCGCACAGGCCATTAGTCTGTGGATGGTACGGGCTGGCCACCAGATGTCGCACCTGGACTTGCTTACAGAGGGTCTCCATCAGCTGGGACATGAATTGGGTCCCCCGGTCGGTGAGCATTTCCTGGGGAAAACCCACTCGGGAGAAAATCTCCAGCAATGCGGTGGCCACCTTGTCAGCCCGAATGGACGACAAGGCCACTGCTTCTGGGTACCGGGTGGCATAGTCAACTACCGTCAGTATGAAGCGTTTCCCGGAGCTGCTGGGGATGGCCAGCGGGCCGACCAGATCCACAGCCACCCTCCTGAAAGGCTCATCGATGATTGGCAGAGATACTAGTGGGGCTTTGGGGTGTGGCCCCGCCTTCCCCACTCTCTGACAGGTTTCACACGAACGGCAGTAGGCAGCCACATCGGCCCCCATTTTTGGCCAGTAGAAATGCTGGTTTAACCTGGCCTTGGTCTTAGCGATCCCTAGGTGTCCGGCCATCGGAATCTCATGTGCGATCCGCAACAACTCCGTCCGGAACGGATAGGGTACCACCAACTGTCGGTCCCTGGGCCACGCCTCCGGTGAACCCTGCTGGACCGTGGCCCGGTACAGCCGTCCTTGGTCCCAGACCACTCGCTCCGGGTCCGAGTCCGAGGGAGGCTGTGCCGCCTGCTCCTTTAGAGCTTTCAGGCTGTCGTCAGCTTCTAACGCTGCCTGAAACCCCTGACCAGATGTGGCCAGAATCGACGAGACTGTCACATCTTCGGTCAGTACCCCGGGACCTGTGTCCTGGCCTCCACCTGACTCGGCTGCCACTTGGTCAGAAGGGGAAGAGCTATCGGACCTCCGGGAGGCCCCTTGGCTTCCAGCACTCCCACTGCGGGTGACAGCGGCCACAGCCGCTGCGACCGTGGGTCGTGCCTGCTCCTCCTCCGTTCCTGACCAAGTCGCCGGTTCAGGCAGACCTACCTGGCTTCCTGACACCCCGGTTGTGGGGGAACCCTGCACCGAGATCTTACCTGGGAGCACTTCCGCTCCTGGACCGGCCCCAATCTCACCTGCCTGTTCCCCTCCTGCAGCAACAGAACCCCGCTGTGAAATCTCTGGGGACCCCACATTTGCTGTGGTAGCCCCCACCCCACACACTGGTCCTCCCCCTGCAGCACCCTGCTCTCTGCTTATCCCTGCAGAGGGCAACAGATCCCAGCTCACAGGCTGATTACTTGTAGAGGCATTGTCACACCTTTCTCTGACCCCCTCCCCTCCTGTCACAGCTGCAGCTGCGTGTGTGTCTATGGTGTCTGTGCAAGCAGAAATATCAGAGTTCACTCCCTCCTCCCTTACATCATTCATAGATAACACATTAACATTGTCAGGAGTCATGTCAGCACTGGCTGAAGGTTCAGCCTTTGGGGCGGGGCCAAACTGGGAGGTTATTTGCCCCAAATCTGTCCCAAGTAGCACGTTTGCAGGGATCCGATCAGTTACCCCCACCTCCCTCACCCCTCGCCCTGCGCCCCAGTCCACATAAATGTCAGCAACAGGCAGCGCCGGGTCAATGCCTCCAATCCCGGAGACAGCGAGGGTTTTTCCAGGGATCAAGTCTTGGGGGGACACCATCTCAGGCCGCACCAGAGTCACCTCCGAGGCGCTGTCTCGCAGTCCTATGGTCACCGACTGGCCGACGGTGACAGGTTGGAAGCTGTCCAGGGACCTACCACCACCCCCACCCACACAATACACCTTGGGCGGCCCTTGGGACGGGGACGGAGCCGGGGCCTTGGGACGCTGAGGGCACATGGCCTTGAAGTGTCCAGGTAGGTTGCACTGGTGGCACCGTCTTGGCTCTGCCACGGGCCTGGAGAGGGGAGTTGAGGGGGACACCCCCTGCAGTCTAGGGGCAGGTGGGGCAGTCGCAGAGTTCATCTTACCCCCTCTCCAGGTGCTGCTGGTGGCTGCTCTCCTGGCCTCAGGAGCCCGGTTGTTGGTGTAGTCATCGGCAAGGGCAGCTGTAGCCGTGGACCCCTTTGGCTTCTGGTCTCGGATGAACTGGCGGAGATCCTCAGGGCAGTTCCACAAGAGTTGCTCCGTGATGAACAAGTCCAGGATCTCCGGTCCGGTGGAAAGCTGCAGGCCTTGGGTCCAGTGGTCGGCAGCTCGGGCAAGTGCCCGCCTGTGGTCAGCCCAGGAGTCCTTTGGTCCCTTCTGTAGGCTCCGGAACTTCTTGCGGTAGGACTCTGGAGTGAGGTTGTACTGTTGGATCAGGGCCCGCTTGATGGTGTCGTAGCCCTGATCTGCCTCAGCAGGCAAGTCCCCAAGGACATCCAGGGCCTTACCCCTTAAACGGGGGGTCAGGTATTTGGCCCACTGGTCCTTGTTCAGATGATGCTGCAAGCAAGTCCGTTCAAAAGCAGTCAAGAAAGAGTCCAAGTCTCCATCCTTCTCCAGCACTGGGAAGTCCTCAACACGGACCTTTGGAAGTTTGGTGTCTGGAAGGTCACGGGTGGCTGATGAGGGCCGGAGCTGAGCTAGCTGCAGCTGGTAGTTACGCTCTGCCTGGCGCTCTTCACGCGCTGCTTGCCGCTCACGCTCGGCCATGAGTTCCTTGTAGCCCTCCCGGTCTCCAGCCTGGCGTAGGGCCATAGCCATTTGAAGAAGGCTATCCGAGCCTCCCAGGCTCGGTGGAATGGCACGTGGTGATCTGCGGCCCGCTGCGGAGCCTGGTGATTCACTGTCCATTGCAGAGCGGAGGGCTGGCATCTGGCTCGTTGAGGACCCTTGGGCGAGCTGCTCCTCATCTTGTCCAGCAGTGCCCGGTTGTGCAATGTCCTCTGCAGAGCTGTTTTCTGGCGTCGAGCTCCTGGAGGACTCGTGGGCAACCTCCTCATTGCTGTCCACAGCACCGTCCTCCCTCTCTTCGGCTCCTGCCTTAGCATTGGCCAGTTGCATAGCTCTGCTCCTGGTGCCATCAGCCATTCTTGCAGACTTTTGGTCACTGACACAGAACTGACACCTGATGCCTCCACACACCTTACAGTATCTGCACTCTGACACTCTAGTGTTGAGCTAGTCTGAAGACCCCAGCAGCCACAGCTGCTGCAGGCAGTCTTTAGTGTCTGGGAGTATGGGTCTCACACTCACACACACTATTATCTCGATCCCACCGCTTGCCACCAATATGTCACAAACCACCGGGGGGGTCACTCAGAAATCCCCCGCGCTGGCTACCAGTACGTCACAATCGGGGGGTAACAAGTGGGGGTCACCCCTCCTTTATACCTCCCGACCGACAGACAGAGCACGTGACGCGCTCTCTAGCGCCCCTCTTATAGTCAGGCCAATTATGGAATTGCCCGACAATAAGCAAGGAGGCCGCTATACTACTTATGCCGATTATTGAAGGGTCCCCGGTGAGAGTAGGGTATATATTCCCCCGACCTCCGCGGGCGGAATATATAATATCTTCCCGAATCTCACTGGCCTCCCCACAATAATCCTTGGCACAACTCGCTGCCACCAACCGATTTACAGTAACTATTAGCCGAACACACAGACGTGGGATTCAAGATCGAGATAACAGAACAGCCCAAGATTAATTATATAATTTAATCGCCTAAAGCACACTAGAAACTACAATATATACAATAGGGAATCTACAGAATATACATATGTCAGAGTACAGTTACAGATAAAGCATGGTTTACAACAGGTATGCAATTCAATCAGTTACCTTGTGCGTCTGGCCACAGGGGGGCGCTGTAGACCAGGTTTCCAGGAACTCTCTCACAGGTCTGTCCCAACCAGGCCCCCGAGCAGAAGAACGCTGGAAAATGGCCGAAGTAGGGTTATCAACCTGGGCAGATCCAGGTCCCCTCCTACCTTAGTGACCTCACAGGGAAGCACTGCCACTCCCCCTGCATGGATCAGAATTATCCAGCAAAGGGGATTTTGGCTATAACTTTGCCTGGGAGCGTCGTAGGCAGACGCCAATGCTCTCATTGTGACAGTTATGAATTTAGCTACAGAACGAGGGGACTCATGACCTGTCTGCCAGTTCCCCATTGGCTGATATCACGCCTGGGGCATTTCCCAATGTCCTGTTCCCATAAAAAGGGGGTGCCGGCATCGTCCACATGCGGAGACACCATTTTTATGGTTGCCATATTTATCGGAAATATGGCTTGCGAGATATGAACCATTTTTTACTGGAGTCGTTCTGTCTGGCTATTTCCATAGCCTTGCTAACTAGCTAGCAGCTCCTACTACAGGGTGACGGCAGGGAGTCATCCTGTGTCCATTGTCCTAAAGCCACCTAATTTCCATATCACAGGACATGGCCATGGATTTGTTGCTAAACCAGTTGTGTGAAGGGAAGGGGGTAGTGACACCAGGAGAGGGCTTCCTGACATGACTTGAATGTCATGATTTATCGTCATATCTCCGGATTTACCTCACAGGGGGTCTTATAGACCCCTACTCATTACTAATTCAGGGCTTAGTGTCAGCTGTGATTTTGACAAATCACAGCTGTCATTACTCCCTAGTTTACCGCGATTGCCACCGCACCAGGGCAATCGGGATGAGCCGGGTAAAGTGCTGGAATTGTCGCATCTAATGGATGCAATAACTCTGGGTGGCTGTGGACTGCTATTTTTATTTTAGGGAAACCCAATAACCATGGGCCTCTCCAGCCTGAGAATACCAGTCCCCAGCTGTCCGCTTTATCTTGGCTGGGTAACAAAATTGGGGGGGGGGGGGGAATGAACGCTTTTTTTAAAATTATGTTTTTAAATAAGTAAAAAAAAGCACATGGGGTCCCTCGTATTCTGATACACAGCCAAGATAAAGCACACAGCTGGAGGCTGCAGACTATAGCCATCTGCTTTATCTGTGCTGGTATCAATACAGGGGCACCCTATGTCATTTTTTCCAATTATTTCTTTTTACACTCCACAACAAATCACAGACCCCGGCAGTCAGAGTGCAACCAATCACAAATGCTGTCACAGAGCATGAGTGGGGGAAAGAGTGAATACGCATGAAAACTAATAAGCAGTGTAACAGCCATGCGGGAGACTCGATAAGTAGAACTGCCCTGCATTGTAACCCCCTAGCGCTTTCTACCACCATTTTACAGCACAATAGTCAGGTCCCCTTAGACTTTTATGGAATAGGCGTTCAGGAAGATGTTTGGATTCAAGTCTGGACCTGAAATGTATTTAATGCTTGGTACATTCACCTTTGTTGGTGATGAAGCTACAGACACCTCCTGTATGGAGACACTAGTCGCCTGCATTGCTCAGGTGGATTTTGGCCCATTCTTCTGCACACACTCCTCACATCCTGTATGGAGACACTAGTCGCTTGCATTGCTCAGGTGGATTTTGGCCCATTCTTCTGCACACACTCCTCACATCCTGTATGGAGACACTAGTCGCCTGCATTGCTCAGGTGGATTTGGTCCATTCTTCCGCACACACTCCTCACATCCTGTATGGAGACACTAGTCGCCTGCATTGTTCAGGTGGATTTTGGCCCATTCTTCCACACACACTCCTCAACTCCTGTATGGAGACACTAGTCGCCTGCATTGTTCAGGTGGATTTTGGCCCATTCTTCCACACACACTCCTCAACTCCTGTATGGAGACACTAGTCGCCTGCATTACTCAGGTGGATTTTGGCCCATTCTTCCACACACACTCCTCAACTCCTGTATGGAGACACTAGTCGCCTGCATTGCTCAGGTGGATTTTGGCCCATTCTTCCACACACACTCCTCACATCCTGTATGGAGACACTAGTCGCCTGCATTGCTCAGGTGGATTTTGGCCCATTCTTCCACACACACTCCTCACATCCTGTATGGAGACACTAGTCGCCTGCATTACTCAGGTGGATTTTGGCCCATTCTTCCACACACACTCCTCACATCCTGTATGGAGACACTAGTCGCCTGCATTGCTCAGGTGGATTTGGCCCATTTTTCCGCACACACTCCTCACCTCCTGTATCGACACACTAGTCGCCTGCATTGCTCAGGTGGATTTGGCCCATTCTTCCGCACACACTCCTCACCTCCTGTATGGAGACACTAGTCGCCTGCATTGCTCAGGTGGATTTTGGCCCATTCTTCTGCACACACTCCTCACATCCTGTATGGAGACATTAGTCGCCTGCATTGCTCAGGTGGATTTGGCCCATTCTTCCGCACACACTCCTCACATCCTGTATGGAGACACTAGTCGCCTGCATTGCTCAGGTGGATTTGGCCCATTCTTGTGCACACACTCCTCACATCCTGTATGGAGACACTAGTCACCTGCATTGCTCAGGTGGATTTTGGTCCATTCTTCTGCACACACTCCTTACATCCTGTATGGAGACACTAGTCGCCTGCATTGCTCAGGTGGATTTTGTCCATTCTTCCGCACACACTCCTCACATCCTGTATGGAGACACTAGTCGCCTGCATTCCTCAGGTGGATTTTGGTCCATTCTTTCGCACACACTCCTCACATCCTGTATGGAGACACTAGTCGCCTGCATTGCTCAGGTGGATTTGGTCCATTCTTCCGCACACACTCCTCACATCCTGTATGAAGACACCAGTCACCTGCATTGCTCAGGTGGATTTTGGCCCATTCTTCCGCACACACTCCTCACATCCTGTATGGAGACACTAGTCGCCTGCATTGCTCAGGTGGATTTGGCCCATTCTTCCGCACACACTCCTCACATCCTGTATGGAGACACTAGTCACCTGCATTGCTCAGGTGGATTTGGCCCATTCTTCCGCACACACTCCTCACATCCTGTATGAAGACACTAGTCACCTGCATTGCTCAGGTGGATTTTGGCCCATTCTTCCGCACACACACTCCTCACATCCTGTATGGAGACACTAGTCACCTGCATTGCTCAGGTGGATTTGGTCCCATTCTTCCGCACACACTCCTCACATCATGTATGGAGACACTAGTCGCCTGCATTGCTCAGGTGGATTTTGGCCCATTCTTCTGCACACACTCCTCACATCCTGTATGGAGACACTAGTCGCCTGCATTCCTCAGGTGGATTTTGGTCCATTCTTTCGCACACACTCCTCACATCCTGTATGGAGACACTAGTCACCTGCATTGCTCAGGTGGAGTTTGGCCCCCCATTCTTCTGCACACACTCCTCACATCCTGTATGGAGACACTAGTCACCTGCATTGCTCAGGTGGATTTTGGCCCATTCTTCTGCACACACTCCTCACATCCTGTATGGAGACACTAGTCACCTGCATTGCTCAGGTGGATTTTGGCCCATTCTTCCACACACACTCCTCACATCCTGTATAGAGACACTAGTCACCTGCATTGCTCAGGTGGATTTTGGCCCATTCTTCCGCACACACTCCTCACATCCTGTATGCAGACACTAGTCACCTGCATTGCTCAGGTGGATTTTGGCCCATTCTTCCACACACACTCCTCACATCCTGTATAGAGACACTAGTCACCTGCATTGCTCAGGTGGATTTTGGCCCATTCTTCCACACACACTCCTCACATCCTGTATGGAGACACTAGTCGCCTGCATTCCTCAGGTGGATTTTGGTCCATTCTTTCGCACACACTCCTCACATCCTGTATGGAGACACTAGTCACCTGCATTGCTCAGGTGGAGTTTGGCCCATTCTTCCGCACACACTCCTCACATCCTGTATGGACACACTAGTCCCTGCATTGCTCAGGTGAATTTTGGCCCATTCTTCCGCACACACTCATCACATCCTGTATGGAGACACTAGTCCCTGCATTGCTCAGGTGGATTTTGGCCCATTTTTCTGCACACACTCCTCACATCCTGTATGGAGACACTAGTCACCTGCATTGCTCAGGTGAATTTTGGCCCATTCTTCCACACACACTCCTCACATCCTGTATGGAGACACTAGTCATCTGCATTGCTCAGGTGGATTTTGGCCCATTCTTCTGCACACACTCCTCACATCCTGTATGGAGACATTGTCGCCTGCATTGCTCAGGTGGATTTGGCCCATTCTTCCGCACACACTCCTCACATCCTGTATGGAGACACTAGTCACCTGCATTGCTCAGGTGGATTTTGGCTCATTCTTCCGCACACACTCTTCACATCCTGTATGGAGACACTAGTCACCTGCATTGCTCAGGTGGATTTGGCCCATTCTTCCGCACACACTCCTCACATCCTGTATGGAGACACTAGTCACCTGCATTGCTCAGGTGGATTTGGCCCATTCTTCCGCACACACTCCTCACATCCTGTATGGAGACACTAGTCACCTGCATTGCTCAAGTGGATTTTGGACCATTCTTCTGCACACACTCCTCACATCCTGTATGGAGACACTAGTCGCCTGCATTGCTCAGGTGGATTTGGCCCATTCTTCTGCACACACTCCTCACATCCTGTATGGAGACACTGGTCACCTGCATTGCTCAGGTGGATTTTGGCCCATTCTTCCGCACACACTCCTCACATCCTGTATGGAGACACTAGTCGCCTGCATTGCTCAGGTGGATTTTGGCCCATTCTTCCGCACACACTCCTCACATCCTGTATGGAGACACTAGTCGCCTGCATTGCTCAGGTGGATTTTGGCCCATTCTTCCGCACACACTCCTCACATCCTGTATGGAGACACTAGTCGCCTGCATTGCTCAGGTGGATTTTGGCCCATTCTTCCGCACACACTCCTCACATCCTGTATGGAGACACTAGTCGCCTGCATTGCTCAGGTGGATTTTGGCCCATTCTTCCGCACACACTCCTCACATCCTGTATGCAGACACTAGTCACCTGCATTGCTCAGGTGGATTTTGGCCCATTCTTCCGCACACTCCTCACATCCTTTATGGAGACACTAGTCGCCTGCATTGCTCAGGTGGATTTTGGCCCATTCTTCCGCACACACTCCTCACATCCTGTATGGAGACACTAGTCACCTGCATTGCTCAGGTGGATTTGGCCCATTCTTCCGCACACACTCCTCACATCCTGTATGGAGACACTAGTCGCCTGCATTGCTCAGGTGGATTTTGGCCCATTCTTCCGCACACTCCTCACATCCTGTATGGAGACACTAGTCCCTGCATTGCTCAGGTGGATTTTGGTGCATTCTTCTGCACACACTCCTCACATCCTGTATGGAGACACTAGTCACCTGCATTGCTCAGGTGGATTTTGGCCCATTCTTCCGCACACACTCCTCACATCCTGTATGGAGACACTAGTCGCCTGCATTGCTCAGGTGGATTTTGGCCCATTCTTCCGCACACACTCCTCACATCCTGTATGGAGACACTAGTCACCTGCATTGCTCAGGTGGATTTTGGCCCATTCTTCTGCACACACTCCTCACATCCTGCATGGAGACACTAGTCGCCTGCATTGCTCAGGTGGATTTGGCCCATTCTTCTGCACACACTCCTCACATCCTGTATGGAGACACTAGTCGCCTGCATTGCTCAGGTGGATTTTGGCCCATTCTTCTGCACACACTCCTCACATCCTGTATGGAGACACTAGTCGCCTGCATTGCTCAGGTGGATTTTGGCCCATTCTTCTGCACACACTCCTCACATCCTGTATGGAGACACTAGTCGCCTGCATTGCTCAGGTGGATTTTGGCCCATTCTTCTGCACACACTCCTCACTTCCTGCAGGTGTCGGCTCCTTCTATGACCTCTGAGCTTTAGATCCTTTCATACATTTTCTATTGGGTTCAGCTCCGGTGATCGGCTTGGACATTCTAGCAGATTTATTTTCTTTCCTTGGCTGTGTGTGTTTGGGATCATTGTCTTGTGAAATGTCCGTCCTCATTTCATCTTCATCATCTTGGTAGATGGCAGCAGATTTTTATCAGGAATGTCTTGGTATATTTGTCCATTTATCCTTCCTTCACTCCTATGAAGTTTGCCAGTGCCGTCTGCTGAAAAACAGCCCCGACCATGATGTTCCCACCTCCACACTTCACTGTTGATGTTTTGGTGGTGACTTAGGCGGCTTTCACACTACGTTATTTTAACATGCATCATGAACGTTTTTTAATGCAAAAACAGATCCAGCGCAAATGCGTTTTCATTTCAATGCATTTGCAATGGCCTCGCGTCAACATGCGTTCACCTGCATTTGCGTGCGTTATAGTGAGGATCCAGCGACTTGCAGTTTTTTAACTTTTTTCAAAAACGCTACTTGTAGCGTTTTTGAGCTGCGTCCAAATACTGCAAATTGCTGGATCCTGACTATACTGCATGCAAACGTATGTGAACACTGGCATGCTGATAGACAGGAGCTTGCTCTACTGAGCATGCCCAGAAACTAGCCTCGCGTAATCAGTTTCTCTCTACCCCTCCCTCTCTCCTCCTCCCTCTCTCTCCTCTCTCCCCCGCCTGAGAGCGGAGGACGCTCGTAACCAAGGTAAATATCGGGTAACCGTGGGCTTAGTTACCCGATGTTTACCTTGGTTACGTGTGCAGGGAGCAGGCAGCCCTGCTCCTAGCAGCTGCAGACGCTCGTAACCAAGGTAAATATCGGGTATCCAAGCAAGTTACCCGATGTTTACCTTGTTTACGAGCCTCCGCAGCTGTCAGATGTCGGCTCCCAGTTTTTGACGTTCAGTTCCCCTCACTCCTGATCACGACTCCAATGCCCGCCCATAAACTTAAAGTGACAGGATCCTGTAAAATAACACATGCGTTTCCATGCGTTTTTCTTTGCAAAAACAGGATCCGCTTTTGCAGCAAAAAAACGTTCATGACGCATGCTAAAAAAACGTAGTGTGAAAGCAGCCTAACCTTTTGGCCTCTAAATACGGTTTGCATTATGGCTGTGAAAGAGTTTAGTTCTGTTCTCATCTGACCAGACTATACTCTCCCAGTATTTCACAGACTCGCCTAAATGTTGTGAGCAAACTTTAAACACTTCTGAATCTGGTTTTGGCTCAGTAATAGACTGTTGCATGGTGAGCGTGCATACAGGAGTGTGCATACAGGAGTGTGCATACAAGAGTGTGCATACAAGAGTGTGCATACAAGAGTGTGCTTACAGGAGCGTGCATACAGGAGCGTGCATACAGGAGCGTGCATACAAGAGCGTGCATACAAGAGCGTGCATACAAGAGCGTGCATACAAGAGCGTGCATACAGGAGCGTGCATACAAGAGCGTGCATACAGGAGTGTGCATACAAGAGTGTGCATACAAGAGTGTGCATACAGGAGCGTGCATACAGGAGCGTGCATACAGGAGCGTGCATACAGGAGCGTGCATACAAGAATGTGCATACAAGAGCGTGCATACAGGAGCGTGCATACAGGAGCGTGCATACAGGAGCGTGCATACAAGAGTGTGCATACAGGAGCGGGCATACAAGAGTGTGCATACAGGAGTGTGCATACAGGAGTGTGCATACAGGAGTGTGCATACAAGAGTGTGCATACAAGAGTGTGCATACAAGAGTGTGCATACAGGAGCGTGCATACAGGAGTGTGCATGCAGGCCACGGGGAGTGTATTACTTATTGTTTTCTTTGAGAAAATTGTCCCTGCTGATTCCAGGTCTTTCTATAGCTCTCCGCATGTGTCCTTGACTCTTGGACAACTCTTCTGATAGTTCTTTTCACTCTTGTCTGAAATCTTGCAGGAAGCACCTGGAGAAATGATGTCCTTTCCATTTCCGGATAGTTACTGGAGCCTTCAGTCGTCTTGACATTCTTCTATAACCAATGCCATCAGTATGTTTTGCAACAATAATGTTGTGAAGGTCTTGATACAGCTCACTGGTTTTACCCATCACAAGATGTTTCTTGTGTGGCCCCTTGGTAATCAGACACCTTTTTATCGGCCATCAGTTCAACCAGCTGATATCATTTATCACTAAGTGGCAGGATTGCTTTCTAATGACTGATAGATTTCAGTGGGTGTCAGAACTTTCCGTGGATTTTTAAACTTCTCTTTCATCATGTGTTCAATACTTTTTCCCTTTGTCATTTCTCATCATTACACATCACTTAGTTTATGGAAATCTATGGTTTGATTTCTTTGCCTCTGTAGATTGGATAGGTTGGTACTGACATCTGGTGAGAAATACATGTTAATAGCACCTTTAGAATTATATTTACTTAGAAAATTTGGTGACGTGTTCAATACTTATTTCACCCGCTGTACAGTGGGTACGGAAAGTATTCAGACCCCTTTAAATTTTTCATTCTTTGTTTCATTGCAGCCATTTAGTAAATTCAAAACAGTTCATGTTTTTCTCATTAATGTACACTCCGCGCCCCATCCCCCATCTTGACAGGAAAAAAACAGAAATGTAGAATTTTTTGCAAATTTATTAAACAAGAAAAACTGAAATATCACATAGTTATAAGTATTCAGCCCCTTTCCTCAGTATAACACATGCTCATAAGTATTCAACCCCTTTGCTCAGACACTCATATGTAAGTCCAATGCTGTCCATTTCCTTGTGATGCTCCTTGAGATGGTTCTGCTCCTTCATTGGAGTCCAGCTGTGTGTAATTACACTGATAGGACTTGATTTGGAAAGGCGCACACCTGTCTATATAAGACCTCACAGCGCACACTGCATGTCACACCAAATGAGGATCATGAGGTCAAAGGAACTGCCCAAAGAGCTCAGAGACAGAATTGTGGCAAGGCACAGATCTGGCCAAGGTTACAAAAGAATTTCTGCAGTACTCAAGGCTCCTTAGAGCACAGTGGCCTCCATAATCCTTAAATGTACGGAGTTTTGGACCAACAGAACTCTTCCTAGACCCAGTTGTCCAGCCAAACTGAGCAATCGTGGGAGAAGAGCCTTGGTGAGAGGTAAAGAAGAACCCCAAGATCACTGCGGCTGAACTCCAGAGATGCCGTAGGGAGATGGGAGAAAGTTCCACAAAGTCACCTATCACTGCAGCCTCCACCAGTCGGGCCTTTATGGTAGAGGGGCCGAAGGAAGCCTCTCCTGAGAGCAAAACATATGAAAGCCGCATAGAGTTTGCAAAAAAAAACATGAAGAACTCCCAGACTACGAGAAATAAGATTCTCTGGTCTGATGAGATGAAGATAGAACTTTCTGGTGAAAATTCTAAGCCGTATGAGTGGAGAAAACCAGGCACTGCTTATCACCTGCTCAACACAATCCCCACAGTGAAACATGGTGGAGGCAGCATCATGCTATGGGGGCAGGGACAGGATGACTGGTTGCAATTGAAGGAAAGATGAATGCGGCCAAGTACAGAGATATCCTGGAAAAAAACCTCTTCCAGAGTACTCTGGACCTCAAACTTGACAACAAGACAATGGCCCTAAGCACACAGCTAAAATAACAAAGGAGCGGCTTCAGAACAACTCTGTGACCATTCTTGACTGACCCAGCCAGAGCCCTGACCTAAACCCAATTGAGCATCTCTGGAGAGACCTGAAAATGGCGTCCACCAACATTCACCGTCCAACCTGACGGAACTGGAGAGGATCTGCAAGGAAGAATGTCCGAGGATCCCCAAATCCAGGATCCCAAGAAGACTCATCGCCGCACTAGCTCAAAAGGGAGGGTGCATCTACTCAATACTGAGCAAAGGGGCTGTACATATATAGTTATATATAGGAGATGCCCAGGTTATACCAGCTTTACATATTATATACAGGAGATGTCTCGGTGACTGCCTCATAGTGGAGTTCCCATAAAGAGGATTCCTATAACCTCTCTATATATCATTTTCATGCTCTGCAGTTGTGGACGGAGTCTTTCATGTGGAACGCTGCAGCTAATCGTACCCTTATCCCCAGTATCACTATAAGATGCTTATAATCATCGCGCCATTCCAGTTTCCATGGATACGTAGAGTTAAAAAATTAACTTGATGACAATTCTACTAGTCTCATCTTTCCATTAACTGAAAGCGTGTGTGGGGGGAGGATCGCGCTGGATGAGCAATGGCCACCATCACCGTTCCTATAGGAGCCGATACGCCGAATTCCCATGTATGCAGTGAGATCTGGAAAGGCAAATGTATAATGTGACAGGTTTGTCATTCAAAGGTCCAATGATAAGATACATGATATGATCCTGTCTGCAGCCACCACTAGGGGGAGCTCTCTGTATACAGAGATACATGATAAGATCCTGTCTGCAGCCACCACTAGGGGGAGCTCCCTGTATACAGAGATACATGATAAGATCCTGTCTGCAGCTACCACTAGGGGGAGCTCCCTGTATACAGAGATACACGATAAGATCCTGTCTGCAGCCACCACTAGGGGGAGCTCCCTGTATACAGAGATACATGATAAGATCCTGTCTGCAGCTACCACTAGGGGGAGCTCCCTGTATACACAGATACATGATAAGATCTTGTCTGCAGCCTCCACTAGGGGGAGCTCCCTGTATACAGAGATACATGATAAGATCCTGTCTGCAGCCACCACTAGGGGGAGCTCCCTGTATACAGAGATACATGATAAGATCCTGTCTGCAGCCACCACTAGGGGGAGTTCCCTGTATACAGAGATACATGATAAGATCCTGTCTGCAGCCACCACTAGGGGGAGCTCCCTGTATACAGAGATACATGATAAGATCCTGTCTGCAGCCACCACTAGGGGGAGCTCCCTGTATACAGAGATACATGATAAGATCCTGTCTGCAGCCATCACTAGGGGGAGCTCCCTTTATACAGAGATACATGATAAGATTCTGTCTGCAGCCACCACTAGGGGGAGCTCCCTGTATACAGAGATACATGATAAGATCCTGTCTGCAGCCACCACTAGGGGGAGCTCCCTGTATACAGAGATACATGATAAGATCCTGTCTGCAGCCACCACTAGGGGGAGCTCCCTTTATACAGAGATACATGATAAGATTCTGTCTGCAGCCACCACTAGGGGGAGCTCCCTTTATACAGAGATACATGATAAGATTCTGTCTGCAGCCACCACTAGGGGGAGCTCCCTGTATACAGAGATACATGATAAGATCCTGTCTGCAGCCACCACTAGGGGGAGCTCCCTGTATACAGAGATACATGATAAGATCCTGTCTGCAGCCACCACTAGGGGAAGCTCCCTGTATACAGAGATACATGATAAGATCCTGTCTGCAGCCACCACTAGGGGAAGCTCCCTGTATACAGAGATACATGATGAGATCCTGTCTGCAGCCACCACTAGGGGGAGCTCCCTGTATACAGAGATACATGATAAGATCCTGTCTGCAGCCACCACTAGGGGAAGCTCCCTGTATACAGAGATACATGATGAGATCCTGTCTGCAGCCACCACTAGGGGGAGCTCCCTGTATACAGAGATACATGATAAGATCCTGTCTGCAGCCACCACTAGGGGAAGCTCCCTGTATACAGAGATACATGATGAGATCCTGTCTGCAGCCACCACTAGGGGGAGCTCCCTGTATACAGAGATACATGATAAGATCCTGTCTGCAGTCACCACTAAGGGGAGCTCCCTGTATACAGAGATACATGATAAGATCCTGTCTGCAGCCACCACTAGGGGGAGCTCCCTGTATACAGAGATACATGATAAGATCCTGTCTGCAGCCACCACTTTTGTGAGTTCCCTGTGTACAGATTTATTATTAAAGCCAAAAGGAACTAATATATCAGTATGCAGGGAGCTCCCCCTAGTGGTGACTGCAGACAGGTGGAATATAGAACATATAGAATTTTTTGGAAAGTAAGAGTGAATTGTGCTGCTCCTTCAGTACCAGGTCTGTGAGTGCCGCGCTGATGCTGTAGAGTCAGAACTAAACTTC
This sequence comes from Anomaloglossus baeobatrachus, assembly GCF_048569485.1. Taxonomy (NCBI): domain Eukaryota; kingdom Metazoa; phylum Chordata; class Amphibia; order Anura; family Aromobatidae; genus Anomaloglossus; species Anomaloglossus baeobatrachus. Next base: position 9,771,992 of record NC_134356.1, on the reverse strand, counting down.
ATTCCACGCGTCCATCGATCTCATTATATCCGCGCTCATGAGATTGTGTCTTGCTTCTGAGTGACGTGCATTGAGTTTTACTCTTGTGTTAACTCTTTCAGTAGCAGTTAGTGACCGTCTTGCTCTGCAGAGATAGGTTATCAATGACTTCAGCTCCAGATCCCTGAAAACTGTGCGCTTTCTCCAAAGACAAAAATAGAAAATCAGTGGGAGAGAGACAGATCCCAGCCATCTGCACTGCTGGAGAGAGGAGAGGGTTAACCCTCTCAGCACCGGTGACTAACTAAGGAGACTTCATCATCTACACATTTCATATTAATTATTCCTGGTAACCAGAGACCGAACTACAACATTTATTGTAATGACAGAGGACGGGAGCACAAACAGGAAAGAACCAAGTCCTGCAACCTGTTACCAAGTAGATTAATATTCTCATACGTAGGGGCGGTATTATAGTAGTTATATTCCTGTACATAGGGGCAGTATTATAGTAGTTATATTCTTGTACATAGGGGGCAGTATTATAGTAGTTATATTCTTGTACATAGGGGGCAGTATTATAGCAGTTATATTCTTGTACATAGAGGCAGTATTATAGTAGTTATATTCTTGTACATAGGGGCAGTATTATAGTAGTTATATTCTTGTATATAGGGGGCAGTATTATAGTAGTTATATTCTTGTATATAGAGGCAGTATTATAGTAGTTATATTCTTGTACATAGGGGGCAGTATTATAGTAGTTATATTATTGTATATAGAGGCAGTATTATAGTAGTTATATTCTTGTATATAGAGGCAGTATTATAGTAGTTATATTCTTGTACATAGGGGGCAGTATTATAGTAGTTATATTATTGTATATAGAGGCAGTATTATAGTAGTTATATTCTTGTATATAGGGGGCAGTATTATAGTAGTTATATTATTGTATATAGAGGCAGTATTATAGTAGTTATATTCTTGTATATAGGGGGCAGTATTATAGTAGTTATATTCTTGTACATAGGGGGCAGTATTATAGTAGTTATATTCTTGTACATAGGAGCAGTATTATAGTAGTTATATTCTTGTACATAGGAGCAGTATTATAGTAGTTATATTCTTGTACATAGGAGCAGTATTATAGTAGTTATATTCTTGTACATAGCGGCAGTATTATAGTAGTTATATTCTTGTACATAGGGGGCAGTATTATAGTAGTTATATTCTTGTACATAGCGGCAGTATTATAGTAGTTATATTCTTGTACATAGGGGGCAGTATTATAGTAGTTATATTCCTGTACATAGGGGCAGTATTATAGTAGTTATATTCTTGTACATAGGGGGCAGTATTATAGTAGTTATATTCTTGTACATAGGAGCAGTATTATAGTAGTTATATTCTTGTACATAGGGGGCAGTATTATAGTAGTTATATTCTTGTACATAGGGGGCAGTATTATAGTAGTTATATTCTTGTACATAGGGGCAGTATTATAGTAGTTATATTCTTGTACATAGGAGGCAGTATTATAGTAGTTATATTCTTGTACATAGGGGCAGTATTATAGTAGTTATATTCTTGCACATAGGGGCAGTATTATAGTAGTTATATTCTTGTATATAGGGGTCAGTATTATAGTAGTTATATTCTTGTACATAGGGGCAGTATTATAGTAGTTATATTCTTGTATATAGGGGGCAGTATTATAGTAGTTATATTCTTGTACATAGGGGCAGTATTATAGTAGTTATAATCTTGTACATAGGGGCAGTATTATAGTAGTTATATTCTTGCACATAGGGGCAGTATTATAGTAGTTATATTCCTCTGCATAGGGATATGGTTTCGGTTTTATATTGCAGTACTGCTATGAGGATATTCATGGCTGTGAATCCTTTGAGCAGAGATCAGACCTTTTGTTAGGGGATGTTTCGCAGGTCGGGTCTCGATTTTTCGCTCTATTATATATTCCTGATCCTTCAGAGCTGCTGTTCTTTTCTTTCAAGGATTCAGCAGGCTGTGAAGAGGCAGACTGCGAGGAGAACACCTTTTTGTTAGATATGTTATTAGTGTAAGTAAACATGGCGCGGCGCAGCGTTGGGTATTTACAGAGAGCAGATATGTTGTGTACTTGGATCAGTCGCTCGCAGTGACATGCTCGGGGCTCCTACGAGGGGAAGTCCTCGGTGACGGGCACCGGTGGGTGAATGGAGACATTGGCAGAGGGGAGACGTCCATTCTCTCCGGACACAAGGCGGCATCAGTCCTGCAGTTTAAAGAAAAAAAATCTACACAACCCTGAAAATATACCAGGTTTTTATGATATAAAAAATTCCTACCAAGAAGAATCATTTCAGCACTTTTCCTATCTTTTAATGTTGCCATAATCTGTATAACTCAATTAAAAAATTTAGTGACATTTTTTTGGGTGGAAAAATAAAAAAAATGAACTAATATGGTTTCATAAATGTGCACACCCTTAGGCCCCCTTCACAGCTTCGTGTTTCCAGTACGTGTGGTGATGTTCATCCGCACACTCACTAAAATCCGGGTACATTTTTCACACTTCCATGTTTTCATGTGATCTATACAAAGACACGTCCATTTTTTAGTATCAGCGCGGGTGACATAGGTCAGTAGAAGCTTATGTGTCTTTGAGAAACACGTACGGCACACGGATGGCATCCGGGGGACATTCCTGTGCTGTCCCTATGACTCGGACCAGAATTAAAAGCATTCAAGAAATTAAAGATTTTTATTTGTTACAGCTTTCTCTCCTATTTTTGATAACCAAGAAGACAGCTGGGGGCCGTTATTATTTGGCTGGGAAGCCTTTGGTTCTTTGGCCGTTCCCAGCCTAAAAATAGCATCCCACAGCCGCCCTAGAAGTGGAGCATCACAGAACCCCTGCTTTTCCCGTTCTCTTGGTGCGGTGGCGATTGGGGTAACACTTATGGGGTTGATGTCAGCTGTGTATTGTCAGCTGTCATTAAGCCCAGGGGTTAGTAATGTAGTGGCGTCTATCAGACACCTCCCTTACTAACCCAGTAATCTTAAAAAAAAAAAAAAAGAGACATAAAAAAATAATTGTTTTCAATAAATGCTCCCCAAAACTTTGCCTCATTTACCATTTTATGAAAAACAAAAACGAACCCATGCAGGACCCCCATGCTCAGGAAATCCGCCATAGTGCATTCTAGTTCAAAAAAGGATATCTGGAAAAAAAACTACAAAGATACAAAGACAGAGATATAAATAAGACACCTCGTTCACCACTTTATTGAAAAGAAAAAAAAAATCCCAACTGGTTTGATGTAGTCCACGGATTCCCACGAGCAAAGTCTACGGAGCCTCGTTCTGACATCACATAGACCTTGTTTACAGGCAATCCCGGTTCTCGCCGCCTCTGATGAGCGGTGACATCAGTAACGTTACTTCTAACAAGGCAAAGTTTCAGGAAGTTTTTATTGAATTACGGTAAAAAAAATGTTGTGCTTGTCTTATTTTTTTTTTACAACTTTTTCATCAACTTTATAGCATTTTTCTATGGAGATAAGATGCAAAAATACACAATTCTGACGTTTCCATTATTTTTTTTTCTTACTGTATAGGCTAATTCATTTTATATTTCGATCATTTTATATACCAGACCAGTCCAGATGCGGTAACACCAAGTGATTATTTTTTTAACGAGGGAGAAGAGGTCTGATTCAACTTGTGTGACATAGATATATATATATATATATATATATATCTATATCTATATACAGTGTATCCACCCATATCTTGTCCACCGCCATTAACTTGAGAACGGCGGCAGCTATAGGCATAGAAGTGGTGTCTAGGTATAGTAAAGTAGCCATGCGCTACGCAATGAAACCACCTATAGCGCCACCTGGTGGAAAACAACGGAGTTAGAATTTTTATCGCGAAAACAGAACGAGATAGAGAAAGAAAGTGAAATACAAAGTTGTTGGGCATCATTAATTCAACGCGAATTCAACACAGAATACCTGAGGGGCGTGACTATGGCTCACAACAGGTTTTCTCCAGAGCCTCTGATGGTGAGGGTGTTGCGCTGCAGGTAGAAACCAGGGAGACTTGGTGCTGTGCCAGCTGGACTTAAGGGTATAAGCAGGGACAGTCTTTAATGAGGCAGGTGCAGCGGGGACGGCTAATGCGACAGGCTTGGCCGATAAGGTACGATGCAGCAGCGGCTGGTATAGCAGGCTTGGACCAATATGGTGCTATACAGAAACGATGGCCAAGATAGCAGATTTGGCGATATAGAACATTGTAGCAGCAGCAGCACACAAGTAGGGGACCTACACAACTAGCAATGCGTTTCTAAGATTAGACCATGTTGCCCAGGCACCTTCCATAAGGGGAGGATGCCTTAAATACCTGATGCCTCTAAGCCATTAGCTGAGAGACAATTCCGGCATAGGGCACGTGGCCTTTTAAGAAAAGGTGCGCGCGTACAATAATAGAGCTCCCAGGAGGCGTGTGCAGCGTGCGCAGGCCCCGGGAGTCAGCAGCAAGGGCTGGGGACAGGGCAGCCAATGCTGAGAGTGTGAGTGTGTCGGCGTCCACACACTGCAGTTTTTCAGTCCAAGAGGTATCAAAAAGGCCACAGAGTATCTCCGAGCCCTCGCCATGCTTCACTTTGGACATCACTGAGCCCATCCTGTCCTTAGGCCATCAGTTAGACCTGTCCTCAGACCCCCAGCCACTCCTGTCCTTGAGCCCCAGTCAGACCTGTCCTCAGACCCCCAGCCACTCCTGTCCTCAGAGTCGCAGTCAGTCCTGTCCTCAGCACCACACTTAATCCTGTTTCCAGAACCTCAGCCAGTCCTGTCCTCAGACCCGCAGCTAGTCCTGTACACAGATGCCAGTCCTGTCCTCATTCCCGCACCAAGTCCTGTCCTTAGACCCTCAGTCTGTCTTGTCCTCAGATCCGCAGCCAGTCTTGTCCTCAGACCCGCAGCCAGTCTTGTCCTCAGACCCGCAGCCAGTCCTGTCCTCAGACCCGCGGCCAGTCCTGTCCTCAGACCCGCGGCCGGTCCTGTCCTCAGACCCTCGGCCGGTCCTGTCCTCAGACCCTCGGCCGGTCCTGTCCTCAGATCCGCAGCCGGTCCTGTCCTCAGATCCGCAGCCGGTCCTGTCCTCAGATCCGCAGCCGGTCATGTCCTCGGATCCGCAGCCAGTCTTGTCCTCAGATCCGCAGCCAGTCTTGTCCTCGGATCCGCAGCCAGTCTTGTCCTCGGATCCGCAGCCAGTCTTGTCCTCGGATCCGCAGCCAGTCCTGTCCTCGGATCCGCAGCCAGTCCTGTCCTCAGACCCGCGGCCAGTCCTGTCCTCAGACCCGCGGCCAGTCCTGTCCTCAGACCCTCGGCCAGTCCTGTCCTCAGACCCTCGGCCAGTCCTGTCCTCAGACCCTCGGCCAGTCTTGTCCTCTGATCCTCGGCCAGTCTTGTCCTCTGATCCTCGGCCAGTCTTGTCCTCAGACCCTCAGCCTATCTTGTCCTCAGACCCTCAGCCTATCTTGTCTTCAGATCCACAGCCAGTCTTGTCCTCGGATCTGCAGCCAGTCCTGTCCTTGGAACCACAGCCTGTCCCAAAACTCCAAGCTAGTCCTGTCTTCAAACACTCAGCCAGTCCTGCTCTTAGAACTAAAGTCACTTTTGTCTACAGAACCGCAGCCAATCCTGTCTTCAGACCCGCAGCCAGTCCTGTCATCAGACCCGCAGCCATTCCTGTCTTCAGACCCGCAGCCATTCCTGTCTTCAGACCCGCAGCCAGTCCTGTCTTCAGACCCGCAGGCAGTCCTATCTTCAGACCCGCAGCCAGTCCTGTCTTCAGACCCGCAGCCAGTCCTGTCTTCAGACCCGCAGCCAGTCTTGTCTTCAGACCCGCAGCCAGTCCTGTCTTCAGACCCGCAGCCAGTCCTTTCTTCAGACCCGCAGCCAGTCCTTTCTTCAGACCCGCAGCCAGTCCTTTCTTCAGACTTGCAGCCAGTCCTTTCTTCAGACCCGCAGCCAGTCCTTTCTTCAGACCCGCAGCCAGTCCTTTCTTCAGACCCGCAGCCAGTCCTGTCTTCAGACCCGCAGCCAGTCCTGTCTTCAGAACTAAAGTCACTCCTGTTTATAGAACAGCAGCCAGTTCTGTCTTCAGACCCGCAGCCAGTCCTGTCTTCAGACCCACAGCCAGTCCTGTCCTCAGACCCTCGGCCAGTCCTGGCCTCAGATCTCCAGGCAGTCCTGTTCTTAGATCCGCAGCAAGTCCTGATATTTGACATGGTGATTTCTCATCTCATCATTACTTGCATCACCTGAGACAATATCAGACGTGCGCAGCAATGGGGGAACATTTGCGGGAGGTGAATAATCCTGGACTGCTGCAGTAATTAGGAATAAGTGGTATTTTTTGGAGAATTTGGAGAACCATTGTTATATCAGTTGTGTTGCAGTAGAGAAATTGTTCTTGTTTCATTGTTGTTTTTTTTTTTTTTTTGCAAACAGCAGAAACTTTGTAAATGTTACTAAATATCGAGTTTTCACTGAGGAGGATGATTGTGATTGCATAGAGCCATGACATAGAGTGATAGCAGTAATAAGACGCGGCGCTGTCTGTGAGCCATCATGGAGCAGTCGGGATGCGGCCTGTGCTCTGATGGATGCTCTCGTCTGTATAGGAGACAGTCTGCGCTCTCGCAGCAGGTAACATATGGTTCTGTTAGTAGAGAACCCAGGAGCAGACTGTGCATGATGAAGGATATGCTGCCTTCTGTCCGGCAGAACTCAGCATAGAGGTGTCTCATAAAGAGACTGTCAGTGTATATAGATAGAGGTGTCTCATAAAGAGACTGTCAGTGTATATAGATAGAGGTGTCTCATAAAGAGACTGTCACTGTATATAGATAGAGGTGTCTCATAAAGAGACTGTCACTGTATATAGATAGAGGTGTCTCATAAAGAGACTGTCAGTGTATATAGATAGAGGTGTCTCATAAAGAGACTGTCAGTGTATATAGATAGAGGTGTCTCATAAAGAGACTGTCAGTGTATATAGATAGAGGTGTCTCATAAAGAGACTGTCAGTGTATATAGATAGAGGTGTCTCATAAAGAGACTGTCAGTGTATATAGATAGAGGTGTCTCATAAAGAGACTGTCAGTGTATATAGATAGAGATGTCTCATAAAGAGACTGTCAGTGTATATAGATAGAGGTGTCTCATAAAGAGACTGTCAGTGTATATAGATAGAGATGTCTCATAAAGAGACTGTCAGTGTATATAGATAGAGGTGTCTCATAAAGAGACTGTCAGTGTATATAGATAGAGATGTCTCATAAAGAGACTGTCACTGTATATAGATAGAGGTGTCTCATAAAGAGACTGTCAGTGTATATAGATAGAGGTGTCTCATAAAGAGACTGTCAGTGTATATAGATAGAGGTGTCTCATAAAGAGACTGTCAGTGTATATAGATAGAGGTGTCTCATAAAGAGACTGTCAGTGTATATAGATAGAGGTGTCTCATAAAGAGACTGTCAGTGTATATAGATAGAGGTGTCTCATAAAGAGGCTGTCAGTGTATACAGATAGAGGTGTCTCATAAAGAGACTGTCAGTGTATACAGATAGAGGTGTCTCATAAAGAGACTGTCAGTGTATATAGATAGAGGTGTCTCATAAAGAGACTGTCAGTGTATATAGATAGAGGTGTCTCATAAAGAGACTGTCAGTGTATACAGATAGAGGTGTCTCATAAAGAGACTGTCAGTGTATATAGATAGAGGTGTCTCATAAAGAGACTATCACTGTATATAGATAGAGGTGTCTCATAAAGAGACTGTCACTGTATATAGATAGAGATGTCTCATAAAGAGACTGTCACTGTATATAGATAGAGGTGTCTCATAAAGAGACTGTCACTGTATATAGATAGAGGTTGTCTCATAAAGAGACTGTCAGTGTATATAGATAGAGGTGTCTCATAAAGAGACTGTCAGTGTATATAGATAGAGGTGTCTCATAAAGAGACTGTCAGTGTATATAGATAGAGGTGTCTCATAAAGAGGCTGTCAGTGTATATAGATAGAGGTGTCTCATAAAGAGACTGTCAGTGTATATAGATAGAGGTGTCTCATAAAGAGACTGTCAGTGTATATAGATAGAGGTGTCTCATAAAGAGACTGTCAGTGTATATAGATAGAGGTGTCTCATAAAGAGGCTGTCAGTGTATATAGATAGAGGTGTCTCATAAAGAGACTGTCAGTGTATATAGATTGAGATGTCTCATAAAGAGACTGTCAGTGTATATAGATAGAGGTGTCTCATAAAGAGACTGTCAGTGTATATAGATAGAGGTGTCTCATAAAGAGACTGTCAGTGTATACAGATAGAGGGTGTCTCATAAAGAGGCTGTCAGTGTATATAGATAGAGGTGTCTCATAAAGAGACTGTCAGTGTATATAAATAGGGGTGTCTCATAAAGAGACTGTCAATGTATATAGATAGAGGTGTCTCATAAGGAGACATCAGTGTATAGAGATCTCATAAGGAGACTGTCAGTGTATTGAGATGTCTCCTAAGGAGACTGTGTATAGTGCTGTCTTATAAAAAAGACTGTCAGTGTATAGAGATATCTTATAGAAAGAGACAGTTGGTGTATAGAGATGTCTCCTAGAGAGACTGTCAGCATATAGAGGTCTCATATAGATTAGATTCTGTCAGTGTAAAGAGAAGTCTCATAGACAGACTTTCAGTGTATAGAGATGTTTTATAGAAAGAGACAGTTGGTGTATAGAGATGTCTCATAAAGACTGTTCGTTTGGAGATGACTCATGAAGAGACTGTCTGTGTTTAGAGATGTCATTTAGAAAGACTCAGTATATAGAGACCTCTTAAAGAGACTGTCAGTGTATATAGGGGTTTTAAAGAGACTTTAGGTGTATAGAGATGTCTTATAAAGAGATTTCAGTGAATAGACATGTCTCATAGAGACTGTCAGTGTATATATATGAACAAACCCTCCTGAAATACTCTGTGCTGCTGTGCATGTTGCAGCATGTGATGATATGGGCGGTGGGGGCTCAGCGTCTCCTGAGCTGTAGTGGGATGTAAAAGCTTTTAGTAAATGATGAATAATTCAGGCGAGGCCTCTATGTGCAGCGAGATACGAGGTGTTCTCTGGTATCATCACTTACAAATCACTGTGCCCGCTATCCAGCAGCTGTAATAACGCCGTCATGTAAGAGCAGCACGCGCGCCAGAGGAGCGGTGTCGTGTCACTGTACACGGCAGGAACACGTGACCACCATGAGAGGTCCACGTGTGACAAGAGGGCCGGAAGTCAGCAAAAACTGTCTCACAACCAGCTTCCAATGCCTTATATATCTATACATTTCTGACATTTCCCTCAAATCCCAGTATGATGTAGTGATTGTGATGGTGGGATATGGGGGGAGGTGGATCTTGCTCTACAGATTCCTATTTTAAGCTTGATTCACTGTCCATTATTTCTACTGCTTCTGTGTACATTGTATTGTTTGTAAGTAATGTGCTAGTGCAAGGTTATAGCCTCTTGAGGCGCTTCCGTCCCTGAGTGTGTGGGGGAGGTGGGCCTAGAGTCCACCTACTGTAACCTTTTTGCCTACTTGGGGCATAGGCAGTCTGTTTGAGAACTTCAAGAGTGAAGCAGGAAGATTGAACCTCTGGAGAAACTGGCTTCTCAGAGAGACCTGGATATTTATCGCTCACCGAACTATATTTGTGTTACTGGACTAATTTTACCCTCTGTTTTGTGGATTATGTTATGGACCATTTGATTTGCTTGGAATAAATGCTCTTTGAATTGTACAGCCATCTCTCGCTTTGCGGATTGTGTGATATGGGAGAAGTAAAATAGTTATATGGCCGCCCTTCTCCTCAGTGTGATATAGTAATATATATATAGTAATATGGCCGCCCTTCTCCTCAGTGTGATATAGTAATATATATATATATAGTAATATGGCCGCTCTTCTCCTCAGTGTGATATAGTAATATATATATATAGTAATATGGCCGCTCTTCTCCTCAGTGTAATATAGTAATATATATATAGTAATATGGCGGCTCTTCTCCTCAGTGTGATATAGTAATATATATAGTAATATGGCTGCTCTTCTCCTCAGTGTCATATAGTAATATATATAGTAATATGGCCGCTCTTCTCCTCAGTGTGATATAGTAATATATATAGTAATATGGCCGCTCTTCTCCTCAGTGTGATATAGTAATATATATAGTAATATGGCCGCCCTTCTCCTCAGTGTGATATAGTAATATATATATAGTAATATGGCCGCTCTTCTCCTCAGTGTGATATAGTAATATATATATAGTAATATGGCCGCTCTTCTCCTCAGTGTGATATAATAATATATATAGTAATATGGCCGCTCTTCTCCTCAGTGTAATATAGTAATATATATGTAGTAATATGGCCGCTCTTCTCCTCAGTGTGATATAATAATATATATAGTAATATGGCCGCTCTTCTCCTCAGTGTAATATAGTAATATATATATATATATATATAGTAATATGGCCGCTCTTCTCCTCAGTGTAATATAGTAATATATATGTAGTAATATGGCCGCTCTTCTCCTCAGTGTGATATAATAATATATATAGTAATATGGCCACTCTTCTCCTCAGTGTAATATAGTAATATATATATAGTAATATGGCCGCCCTTCTCCTCAGTGTGATATAGTAATATATATATATAGTAATATGGCCGCCCTTCTCCTCAGTGTAATATAGTAATATATATATAGTAATATGGCCGCTCTTCTCCTCAGTGTGATATAGTAATATATATATATAGTAATATGGCCGCCCTTCTCCTCAGTGTGATATAGTAATATATATATATATAGTAATATGGCCGCCCTTCTCCTCAGTGTGATATAGTAATATATATATATAGTAATATGGCCGCCCTTCTCCTCAGTGTGATATAGTAATATATATAGTAATATGGCCGCTCTTCTCCTCAGTGTGATATAGTAATATATATAGTAATATGGCCGCTCTTCTCCTCAATGTGATATAGCAATATAATATAGTAATATGGCCGCTCTTCTCCTCAATGTGATATAGTAATATATATATAGTAATATGGCAGCTCCTCTCCTCAGTGTGATATAGTAATATATATAGTAATATGGCCGCCCCTTCTCCTCAGTGTGATATAGTAATATATATAGTAATATGCAGCTCCTCTCCTCAGTGTGATATAGTAATATATATAGTAATATGGCCGCTCTTCTCCTCAGAGTGATATAGTAATATATATATAGTAATATGGCCGCTCTTCTCCTCAGTGTGATATAGTAATATATATATAGTAATATGGCCACTCTTCTCCTCAGTGTAATATAGTAATATATATATATAGTAATATGGCGGCTCTTCTCCTCAGTGTGATATAGTAATATATATAGTAATATGGCTGCTCTTCTCCTCAGTGTCATATAGTAATATATATATAGTAATATGGCCGCTCTTCTCCTCAGTGTGATATAGTAATATATATATAGTAATATGGCCGCTCTTCTCCTCAGTGTGATATAGTAATATATATATATATAGTAATATGGGCGCTCTTCTCCTCAGTGTGATATAGTAATATATATATATAGTAATATGGCCGCTCTTCTCCTCAGTGTAATATAGTAATATATATATATATAGTAATATGGCCGCTCTTCTCCTCAGTGTGATATAGTAATATATATATAGTAATATGGCCGCTCTTCTCCTCAGTGTGATATAATAATATATATAGTAATATGGCCACTCTTCTCCTCAGTGTGATATAGTAATATATATATATAGTAATATGGCCGCTCTTCTCCTCAGTGTGATATAATAATATATATAGTAATATGGCCGCTCTTCTCCTCAGTGTGATATAGTAATATATATATAGTAATATGGCTGCTCTTCTCCTCAGTGTGATATAGTAATATATATATAGTAATATGGCCGCTCTTCTCCTCAGTGTGATATAGTAATATATATATATATATAGTAATATGGCCGCTCTTCTCCTCAGTGTGATATAATAATATATATAGTAATATGGCCACTCTTCTCCTCAGTGTAATATAGTAACATATATATAGTAATATGGCCGCTCTTCTCCTCAGTGTAATATAGTAATATATATATATATAGTAATATGGCCGCTCTTCTCCTCAGTGTGATATAATAATATATATAGTAATATGGCCGCTCTTCTCCTCAGTGTGATATAGTAATATATATAGTAATATGGCCGCTCTTCTCCTCAGTGTGATATAGTAATATATATATAGTAATATGTCCGCTCTCCTCCTCAGTGTGATATAGTAATATATATATAGTAATATGGCCGCTCTTCTCCTCAGTGTGATATAGTAATATATATATATAGTAATATGGCCGCTCTTCTCCTCAGTGTAATATAGTAATATATATATAGTAATATGGCCGCTCTTCTCCTCAGTGTGATATAGTAATATATATATAGTAATATGGCCGCCCTTCTCCTCAGTGTGATATAGTAATATATATAGTAATATGGCCGCTCCTCTCCTCAGTGTGATATAGTAATATATATATAGTAATATGGCCGCTCTTCTCCTCAGTGTGATATAGTAATATATATATAGCAATATGGCCGCTCTTCTCCTCAGTGTGATATAGTAATATATATATAGTAATATGGCCGCTCTTCTCCTCAGTGTGATATAGTAATATATATATATAGTAATATGGCCGCTCTTCTCCTCAGTGTGATATAGTAATATATATATAGTAATATGGCCGCTCTTCTCCTCAGTGTGATATAGTAATATATATATAGTAATATGGCCGCTCTTCTCCTCAGTGTGATATAGTAATATATATATAGTAATATGGCCGCTCTTCTCCTCAGTGTGATATAGTAATATATATATATAGTAATATGGCCGCTCTTCTCCTCAGTGTGATATAGTAATATATATATATAGTAATATGGCCGCTCTTCTCCTCAGTGTGATATAGTAATATATATATATAGTAATATGGCCGCTCTTCTCCTCAGTGTGATATAGTAATATATATAGTAATATGGCCGCTCTTCTCCTCAGTGTGATATAGTAATATATATATAGTAATATGACCGCTCTTCTCCTCAGTGTGATATAGTAATATATATATATAGTAATATGCCGCTCTTCTCCTCAGTGTGATATAGTAATATATATATATAGTAATATGGCCGCTCTTCTCCTCAGTGTGATATAGTAATATATATATATTAGTAATATGGCCGCTCTTCTCCTCAGTGTGATATAATAATATATATAGTAATATGGCCACTCTTCTCCTCAGTGTGATATAGTAATATATATAGTAATATGGCCGCTCTTCTCCTCAGTGTGATATAGTAATATATATATAGTAATATGGC